>NC_136656.1:10339183-10626683 GCF_949748355.1 Melanostigma gelatinosum
GTGTAATTACTTCCAGTAGCCAGTAGAGTGTGAGTAAATATTCAGAATAAAATCTATTGGAGTAAAACAGCGTGACCACGCCCACAACGGTTCCTTAAGTTTCGTTTCTGCCGCCATGACACCTCTCGCTACACTGGAATGAGCTGACGTTTTATGGAACGGAAGGGCTGAAGTGAGGAACAGAAGACGGCATTTGAAATAACATGTCAGGTAAGGTCATTCGTTTTGGTTAACTTCATGTGTGTAAGGTACATTGTGTAGCAACATTGCAGCTAACCTAACGTTACTTCACTATTTGCATTGTCAGATATGAGCCGTAGCTTCTGATTGTTCGCGTTAGCAGATGCTAACGGTAGCTTCTAACGTTTTCACATAACTTAGTCACAGTCAAACGTTAGCTTCTAACGCATTAACATCAATTCGCAAAATATTTGGTGGTTTATGGACATATTAACGTCGACACACCTGGATTAAAGTCTCAATAAAGTAGTATTAGCTATCATCAGTAGCCAGCGGACTTCACTGAGCAGGTGCATGTGTGTTTTATTCTGTGTAGAGGGGCTGTCTTTTGCTGCAGTTAGTTGGTGCAACAGGTACATTTTACTGTGAAAATGGCTATGTAGAATTTGCAGTTTGTTGGCGTCAACACGTGTATTTTACTCAGAAAGGAGCTGTTAACGACCGTTTTAAGCTGCATTTGTTGGCGCTAACCTGTGTATTTTACTCTGAAAAGAGCTGTTAAAAACCGTTTTAAACGGACTGTTTCTAGCTGCGTTTGTGGGCGCTAACACGTGTATTTTACTCTGAAAAGAGCTGTTAACGACTGTTTTAAGCAACTGTTTCCGGCTGCGTTTGTTTGCGCTAACACGTGTATTTGACTCTGAAAAGAGCTGTTAACGACTGTTTTAAGCAACTGTTTCCGGCTGCGTTTGTTTGCGCTAACACGTGTATTTGACTCTGAAAAGAGCTGTTAATGACTGTTGGACTGTTTCTAGCTGCGTTTGTTGCCGCCAACACGTGTATTTGACTCTGAAAAGAGCTGTGTTGATGGACTGTGTTTCGCTGCAGTTCATCAGCACCCTGGTCGATGCAACATGTGTGTTATACTTTGAAAAAATGCACTTCACTCTGTTGACTGCTAAAACTAGCTGGGCTTGACATTGGCACGGGCCACTCGCGAAGTGCGGGTAGAATTCCGCAGCATAAGCTGATTGATCTGTTGCACTGTGGCATGCTAGAGACGGCCAAGTCGGAGACAACCAGGTGAAGTAGACATTGTTCAAGATGAGACAACTGGTTACATTTCTGATGATGTGTTCACGCCAAACGCAGTAGATTACATACAAAGTCTATGCACAGCCACTATGAGACTGGAGTGACGCGAATTGGCGATTCAAGCGAATGAACAGGTCCCTTTAGTACAGCGTAATAAAGACGTGCTTAAAATGTCCCTCGTTTTTATAATGAAATAGTTTACCCTTGTGGAGACCTACTATTAGTCCATGCATCATGTCTTTCTAATGTTGGCTTACTGTGGTATTACTAATGTTGGCAGTCAGCTGTTTCTGATAATGAAACTAATTTAATTGTTTTTGTCATGAAGGATGCAAGCTGTAAGAGTGAAGTACAGAGATCGTCAGAAGTACATTTGTTATGAGGGGCAACTAACCTTCAAATCATTTTTGGATTGTGGTGAGTGAAAAATATTGCACACACTAACCTGTGGAACAATACACTTGGGATGTCACTCTATGTTTTGCATACCTGAAAGTCTTTTCCCTGGAATAGCAAAGGTCTGCATGGAACACTGTCAGTTTTGGGATTACAATGTTCAAGTGAAGATGGCCTTCTGATTGCTGTCTGTTATGTTTTTCTGCAAATACACAACCGATTCATCACTAAGCTTGTCCCTTGGTATTTTGTCTTCACAGTTGCCAAGAAATTTGACCTTCCAACCTTGGACTTAAAAGTCTATGATGAATCAAAGACCGAAGTTGATGAGGAGGTGTTTGAGTTTCTACTAAAGAAACAAGACATTGGTGTGCTGGAGATTTGTCTACCCCAAGACCCAAATCTTGAGGGTTAGTTACTTATTAGCTTATAACTTCATATTTATCTGTACGGCTTGGTCAATCTAACATGTTTTGAATATGCAAGACAATTTAATATATCTGAGTTGGGGTTTTTTAAAATCTTATTTAGATATTTTGAAATCATCTCTGCTCACCCTTTCCACAATTTCTGGAACTGTTGTGGGCATGATACAATGTGAAATATTTGCATTCCTCTAATAATGGATGTGTGCACTTATATTGTCTTATAGTCACATTGTTAATCACATTAGTTCAATGTTAATATGATTTCTAGATTCTTTGAGCTCCCCTTCATGCTCCTCCTTTGCAAGCTTCAGTGGAGACAATGAGAGGGACTCGGACGACACCACTATATTGCAGCATAGTCCTGCTACAAGACAAAGAGATGAGGGAAGTCATCTAGCTCAGGTAAGCTCTGCAGTTTCCCTTGCATCCTTTCTGAAGGTTTAAAAAAAATGCCAAGGTTGAATGGTAAATGGCTGAATAACTGAAGTTGTAAAATTGTGGCCATTCTGTTTGATAATACTTGATGTCATTATTGTTTTAAACGTTTCATTGTGTTCATTTTTGTTCTTCCCACTTAGATGATTGAAGACATCCTGAAGAACAAACCTGGAGGAGAGAGGATCATGAATGAGTATGCCCGAACAAAAAGCCTAACGGATGCCAGAAGACGTGATATGGTCAAGATATTGGTCGCACATATGACAAGTGAACATGGGTATGTTGTCATGTTGTTATTATTACATACCTGCACTCCTAATACACATGTGTGTCTTGAATTGACACAGTACAACACCCCTCTTTTAGCAGGTGGAATTTACACATCAATACTTTTGATTGGAGCACATATAGTAAAGTCTGTGTGTTTGTGTGTAGGACAAGTCCTTCAAGGCGCGTTAAAGAGGACTACGCAAGGGGCATCACTACCTTGTACCCATACCTGGCCGATCCTAGGAGCAAGTTAGGCTATGTAAGTACATTAAAACGTCTAACTTATTTACTTTTCACTTGCTTGGAATGTAAATATTTCAACTGCTGTTTTACAGATGGGTAGTGTTTTTATTTCAAATAAAGATCTGTAAACATTACTGCATGGCAACAAGGGCTGTCACTTTTTGAACATTTGTTTGAATGTAATTAACATTCAAACTCTAATGACTCATTTGAATAAAAAATGTACAGTCTATATCCACAGCTGACTGTTTAACGTAGTTTACTTTGTCACCCAACAGAGGGCGCTCTAACGTATTGCGTGTCATTTCATATTTGTTCGAGTGTTATTTTTGGAAAAGGTGACAGCCCTAATGGCCACCATCTCTGCCTTCCCCGTAAGTTGAACTCTGGCGGTGTTAAAGCTCAGTTTACTTTCGCACCGCAAGGGTTAGCCCATTAACAAGACACAACACTAACCGTGTAATACAATAACCTCTGTTTTTCAAAATAACTGTCATTAGAAAGAAAGGCCTCATCACAATACTAGGAAATATGATAGTTTTTGGGGAAAGATTAAACTATTTCAACTTGTTCAATCAAACTGAATAACCCTTTTTACTTTAGGAGCATTATTACAATGCAGAAGATGGGAGTGGGTATCTGGCATGGAGACTGAAATTTGTTCAGAAGGAAGCATCGGAGGGAAAAAAGAAGACCTGCAGTCAGTCACAAACACTAACTGGTATGTGTGAAGTCTAATTCATAATGCATGATGAGGGAATAATCATATAATGTATATATATATATATATATATATATATATATATATATATATATATATATATATATATATATATCCTATTTTTCTTCTGGAGACGTAAGTGCCTGCATGGCCATCCTTGCAGAGTTTTCCAAGCCTTATTTCTTATATCTTAGGACATAATATCATATACTAACCCAGTAATTGATAAAAGTGCCACCACTATTACAGGTGGTCCAAAAGCAGAAAGAGACTCATTCAGAGTGGAAAACGGGCTAACCACAGAAAGCCTGTGCTGCGAGGCCATTGCGCTTATGAAGCATACAGCTGATGAAGCAACTGTGAAGGAGAAGATGAAGCAGACCTTTACCTATCGCCAAGACATGGTTCATGACCCAGTGAAGTCCTCTGAACTATTCACAGCGTTTCCAAGATTCCTGGACATGGCAGGACTGGTATGTGAACGTTCTACTGCCACTGTCATGACAATATTATTTCTGTTCTACAATAGCCTGGGTAGGGTTGTAAGATCTGTCATGACCATGGTGCTACACCATAATGTTTACTGTTCTGTTTTGACCAATTCTATCTTGTCTGCAGATTGACCAAGACTTTGGTCTGATGTTTGGGGATGCTGCTACTACAAAGTTCCTGGAGAGATGGCCTACTATCTACAAACAGAAAGTCCTCGAACAAAGCCGTGGCCTCACACAGACAGCCGATCTTCAAGACCTGGTTCAAAATGCTGAATGCACAACAGACGTGGAAAATGGTATGCTAAAAGTTAAGGATCATAGTTATGGAAGAGAGAATAGTTTTTGAATGAAAAATGGATTGACTGTTCGCTTGTAGTAAATGCTTGTTTATGAATTTTTACTTCCAGGATGGGACAGTGACATGTCATCCATTTTGGTTCTTGTCCACCTTCTACCACCATCACCACATGGCCGCAAGAGACCAGGAAAACTCTCAGCCAGACAAGCCAGTGACCGTCTTGTGAAATTCATTAAGGTGAGGTTACAGTTCAATTAAACTGGAAAATCGTCACTGTTCTGTCCCCTTTTCTAAACCTTTCAATCCTCTTTTTAAGATTATGGTCAATTAAGACATTTCCTTAAACTGACTAATTTTATAGCTGACTAATTCATTATTTTTTCTGTCACAGACTGGGATGAGCATCCAGGGGCATCTGGACGGCATCGTGGAAAGCCTTCAACCATACCTGCTAGCTGTGGGGACCCAGAAGAGTCTGATTCACAAATACTTCATTGTGATTGACAAGCATGCAATACCTTGTAAGTCACCAGACACACTTGCCTGTTTTGATGAGCTTTTCAAAGCTCATTTTGTCTTTGGTACTTCGTACAACCAGGATCTGGTAAATGTGTACAACTTCTTGCAAACCACGATCTTTGAAATCGATGTTGATACCACTAAGGTGAATCCAAGGGTTGCAGAGTTGAGGGCTCGGATGCTGCATTGAGTTGATACGAAGATGTTTTGTTTTATTTGCAAAATCCCCCAGGCAAACACCAATTCCCTGACAAAACACTTGAAGTTGATCCACGGACTTTGTTCAGGAAAGACCCTTCGTCTTAAATGTGGTCAGGCTGGTTGTTCACTAGTTTATGGCACTTTTTCTGGGTTTCGAAAGCATCTAAATAAAGCACATGAACCTTGTTCTGATCCTGGTGAAGGCCCATCTACATCTGAAGATTTAGCAGCAAGTAATTTTGATGACTTGCCAGCAAGAAGTTCACCTTCTGACTCAGTCCTTCTCAAAAGGAGTCTTGTAGACAGCTGCGCTGCAACAGTAGCCGAACTTAAAGTGGCAGGCGTAAGTGAAACAACTGTTAACTCTTTGGTAATTTCGATGGAAGAGATTGTTGACGATATCCATAATCAAGCAAAAGAATCTGTGAAGAAGTGTCTATCTTTACAGGAGCCTATCAAAAGCGACATTGAGAGCAAAATTGATCAGTGTTTCGAAAAAATGGAAAATCCCTATGGTGTATTAAATTCTGAGAGTAAAAGAAGGCAGTATTTTACAGAGAAGTGGGGAAGGGTAGACTTAGTTGAATATGTTCTTGGTACAAGATTTGATACCCTACGCAATCGCACCACTGGAACTTATGATCAGGTTGTTGTCACTGATAAATTAGTTTACATCCCTATTTTGAAAACTTTACAATTTATTTATCAACATCCTAACATAAAAGAGATGATGCAGACTTCAAGTTCAGGAGAAAATCTTCATGACTTGTGCGATGGAGATCTTTTCAAGAGTCATGATCTATTTTCAAAACAGAAGCATGCCATTCTGATTCAGCTTTTTTATGATGATTTTGAAACTGCAAATCCTTTAGGCTCAAAACGGGGAATACATAAATTAGGTGCACTCTATTTCACCTTGCGGAATTTTTCTCCCAAGTACAACTCAAATCTGCTTAATATTCATTTGGTCGCTTTATTTCATGCCCAAGATGTTAAAACATATGGCTTTTCTAAAATACTTGATCCACTTATGCAGGATATTAAAATACTTGAGAAGGATGGAATTCGGGTCCCCTTGTATGATCAGCCAGTGTATGGAACTATTGTCCAAGTTACAGGTGACAACCTTGGTCTTCACAGTTTGTTTGGTTTTGTTGAATCATTCAGTGCCAGATATTGTTGCCGCTTCTGTCTTGCTGAGAAAGAAGACTTTCAGACTGAGTTTAATGAAGATTCACCCAAGATAGTTTTGCGAACTCGCGCACTTCATGCGGAACATTGCCAAATGATGGAGACAAATCCCACTCTTCCCTATGTGATGGGCGTTAAACGTTCTTGCATTCTAAATTCCTTGCAATATTTCAATACATGTGAAAACTTCTCTGTCGATATTATGCACGATATCTTGGAGGGAGTGGCACAATATGAAATGAAACTTCTATTACTGCACTTGAAAGATAAGTACACAACATTAAAAGAAATAGACTGTAGAATTAGGAGTTTTAACTATGGCTATATGGAGCAAAACAACAAACCTCCTACAGTTAAGTTAAGGGAGGACTCAAATGACTTGGGGTTGAATGCAATCCAATCCTGGTGTTTACTTCGCAATCTACCACTTATCTTTGGAGACTTGGTTTGTCCAAATGATCAACACTGGTATTTGCTACTGCTTTTGCTTCAAATTGTAAACATTGTATTTTCACCAAAGTTATCAAAGGGTATTACTATTTTTTTGAAACACTTAATCGTGGAACACCACAGGTTGTTCAAGCATTTGTTTCCAAACAAAAGGCTGCTACCAAAACATCATTTTATGGTGCATTACCCTATGTGTATTCTTAAAATTGGACCACTTTTGCATAGTTGGTGCATGCGCTATGAAGCAAAGCATCATTTCTTTAAGAAACAATTAAAAAGCTTCAAAAATATCACTAAAACTTTGGCCAAGAAACACCAAAATCAAATAGCATACAGGTGGCAGACATTTGATCCCAATGAAGTGATAATTGGTCCAGGTAATATGGTAGCTTTAAATGTGCTAGACTGGGGCTATGAGATAGCTGAGACTATTCAGGTACCAATTGACACCAAGGTTTTAAATATTAGATGGGCCAAACACCATGGAAATATGTATCGGACGGGTTTAGTCGTTTGTCTGAAGGTTCATTGTGAGATGCCAGTTTTTCACAAAATCCACCATGTAGTTCTGAAAGATGAGAGGTTATTGTTTGTTACATTTGCCCTGCAAACAGTGTGTCTTGATGAGCATTTTAATGCATATAAAGTTGTGTGCACAAAAGACGGACCTCATGTAGTTGATGTGAAAGAGATTTTCTGTTATAAAGCATTTGATGTACAAATGTCATACAGGTGTGATGATGCAAGTTTGTTTATTGTGCCATACTGTTTCCTATGATGTCATAGTGAAAAGGCCAAAGTGTTCCAAAGGTCCAAAATGTATTCTGTAAAATATGTATGGATACATTGCACATTTGTAATACAAAATAATAAATTGTGCTTTGGTAAATACTGATATCTGATTTATTTAACTTGTTGGGTTTAATGATAACCTTCCAGAGTAAGTTCTCTCAGGTTTTAATCATAATTTAGTTCTCTATGGAGTGTAATTTAGTTCTATATGGAGTGGAATATAGTTCTATATGGAGTGGAATATAGTTCTATATGGAGTGGAATGTAGTTCTATATGGAGTGGAATATAGTTCTATATGGAGTGGAATGTAGTTCTATATGGAGTGGAATGTAGTTCTATGTGGAGTGGAATGTAGTTCTATATGGAGTGGAATGTAGTTCTATGTGGAGTGGAATGTAGTTCTATGTGGAGTGGAATAGTTCTAAGTTGAGTAAAATGGCAGTAGAGTTGTTTTCATTTTATGCTACATAGAGTAAATTATCATCATCTAGAGTTAAATACAAACACTGAATAGAGTAAAAAATACTCTGAATCATTAACTCTGAGGCAAGAGTAGATTTTACTCTATATAGACTGGGACCAAATGTTGTATTTTATTGAGTAAAATTTTATTCAATTTGAGTAAAATTTACTCCGACAAATTTACTGTGTAGCTGCGCAGATATGTTTGGTTTGGTTTGCCCCGGTTATGCCCCGATAAAGGTTCTGGTAAACTAACTGTACACCTTCTGTCCAGCGCCAGACACAGACACACAATGTTAGCGACCAGCTGGTGAACGTAGTGGAGCATTTAGCTAGAGAGTGAGATACTTCCCTCAGGAGTTAAATGAATGCTTCTGTATGTGCTGAATATGCAAATAAGCAACCGTTTGTTTATAATTTTGCCATATCGACTCCATAAGCTGATAATATTTAGATCTTCTATTGTTGGCCAAAACGTCTGTTCATGCAGGTTTAAATATTTTAACAATATTCATATCCAGAAGCAATGTTCCTGATGTTGCTCTGGACGATCCACACACACTGTCAACAGTTTTACGAGGACCGTTTCTGTGGTAGGTAGGGGTTCCAAAGAAAACCACTAATGGTGAGGTCTGGGTATTATCTTTAGTCACATGCAGGCTGTTGTGAAGTTTTCCTAATTTGAGTGGACTGATCCTTTTAAAAGTCTCGCTCGCTGCTTAATGGCAATGCACACTTTGTGCTCTGCCTCGGCAGTGTTTTTCTTCATAAACAGTCTTCCAAGTTAATTCGTTTAATTGAAATGAAAGAGAGACACGAGAGGGAGTGAGTGACGGGGAGAAATGCATAATTGATGGAGAGACATTGAGCGTTAGAGAGAGTTGGTGGTGGAGACAGAGTGGTCTAAGAAGGAGGAAAGAGTCGTTGGGTTGATTTGATCAGAGTGCTACACCACATGCATCACATTTACTGTTCTCGGGAGGCAGAGAGCTGGGCAGGGAGCGGGAAGGATGTACAGATGTTATGCACAAAGCAGTGTTGTGGTATATTGTGTGTGTCACGTTCAATGTCTTAAAGAGAATGTATAAACCTGTGTGTGTGTGTGTGTGTGTGTCAGGACCCGAAGCTGCGGGAGGTGCTGGGCTTCGGTAAGCCCGACAATGTTGCAGGGAAGCTGGTAACCGTTGTCCATGGCAGCGACCTGGTCAACATCTCCTTCCTCAACTTCCAGGCGATGCAGAAAGATGCAGCCAAGGTAACCATGGAAACCGGCTCCATTAGCATCCCATAACCCACTCGCTTACTTTTACTTGCCGTCAATATATCTTCCTTCCCGTCTCGTCTCCTTCCTCCTTAACCCCCTCCACTTGTGTCTTTCTTTCTTTCCTCAGGCCATATGCTGGTTACTCACTTTACGATGTTGACACACAGGCATGAGCGTGTTTAGGAGTTGTAAAGAGGGATTTTATGTGTGTGTTGCATATAGAAACGATTTCCCTTCGTTTTGATATCAGTCGAACAGTCAAACAACGCCGTTTTATCACCTCGTGTCTGTGTGTTTCCAGATTTGGACGGATGAGCTGTTCACTTTGGCCACAAACATACTTTCCCAGAATGCATCACGGCACACCTCCCTCCTCAAAGCGTAAGAAGCCGCGTGTGTCTTATCTTGACATTAGGGAACTGTAGACTGTGTTTTTTAAAGCCTCTCTCTGTCTGTTTCAGGTACACTAAGTTAAAGCTGCAGGTGAATCAGGATGGGAAAATCCCTGTGAAGAAGTGAGAAACTACGTTTTAAACACCAGTGCACTCCACTTCTTCTTTCCTTTCCTCTTCTCTCTTCCACTTCCTCTCCTCTTCAGTTCAACTCTTCGTTATCTGTTCTCTCTGGTTTTTGGTTGGCCCTGTCACTCGTGTAAATGTAATCCTTTCACACTGCTGACTGACCTGGTTTTTCCGTTTCATGTGAATAGTTTGACTCATACAAAAACAAAAAACAACAACTTTTAAACGGTGACTGTTATCTCTATGAACTCTGTTTCTTTCAGTGTTCTCAAGATGTTTTCAGATAAAAAGAGAGTGGAGACGGCTCTGGAGCAGTGCGGCCTCGTCAACAACCGGGTAATCATCAGAAGCGATCACTAACCACAGGGCTGTTCGTAATATGCAGGTTTTCTTTGTGTTTTGGTCCACAGCTCAGTCTCTCACCCTGTGGTGTTGCAAAGCATTCTTTGCATGCCTTAGCAACGTAAGGAAGGCAAAAAATAGGGCTGCATGCCGACAGGAGAGTAACCGTGAAATATGAATGAACTGTCAACAGAGTCACAAGTTTTTAAGATTTTGGTGACAGAGGTAAGTTAGCTTTGCCCCTGTTTCCAGTCTATATGCTAAGCTAAGCTAACCAGCTGCTGGCAGCTTCCCTCATATTTACCGTACATCGAACTTTCAACAAGAAAGCAAATAAGCCAATCCCCAACATGTAAACCGTTTAAAATCTGCCGCTTGCCATCGAGGTTTTATATAAACTAGATATGATATGGTTTTATAGAAGTCATGAATGTGGCTTCCTAGAGAGAGCAACTGTTTAAATATTACAAATCCTGGCTTCATTCATTCTTTCAAGCCTGAGAGTGCAATGTTGCACTTTGCCTGTAAATGCAGTGTAAGGTACCACAGGCCTGTGGTTTGGTAGGTTGAAACGAGGTTTCTCGTCTGTCATTAGTCCGTGCAATCGTTCCCAAAACTCAGTTTGGAGTCACAAGATGTTTCTTTTTATGAATAAGGGACCGAATTGTGCAAACTGCACTGTTGGCGTTTCTCTCGGTATTGTTGTATTCTGGTGCCTCCTGCTGCTTGAATAAGAGATCACACAAAGTGGGTGACGACTGAGCAGAATCGGATCATCAGCTGACAGTGTATTTATCTTCAGCCTACAGAATTCCCAATGCTTCATAGTTTGGAATAAGTGTGTTGGGAATTCAACAATTATTTTCAATATTTTTGGGGATCAGTAGTAGAGACCAGAATGCATTTTACTGAAACAGTGGCGTGTGTGATCCTGCATCGTCACACTTTGCATTGAATGCAAATCCATATCTTTCGACACAATCCCCTCTGTTCTCTTTCAGGCTGAGGGAATAAAGCCAGATGATTTCACGTGGGACGCCTTCCAGAGATTTCTCGACAGCCTCTGTCTCCGGCCCGAGATACAAAGCATCTTTGAAGAAAGGTTTGCCACACATGAGAACAAAGTTACAGCCCTCACCCGAAACCCTTTTATTAGCTACGCTCCAGTTATATTGGTAGTGTTCCCCAGTAACGCTCACAACCTGGTGCCTTCTGTGTGACCGTACACACTCTTTTCACTAAAATGTATCTCTTTGCTCCAGTGGCTCCAAGAGCAAGCCGTTCATCTCTTTGGACCAGTTGATGGACTTCATTAACCGCAGGCAGCGAGACTCCCGGCTGAACGAGGTGCTGTACCCCCCGCTGAAAAGAGAACAGGTCCGACAGACCATGGAGAAATACGAGACCAACGCCAGCCAGCTGGAGAGAGGTTAGTAACAATGTTATTTCGCTAGATAAGAGGTCAGTGTACGTGCAGCCGTATCCTCTTGTAGATTGTATCTGTTTGTCCCAAAGCGAGGTTTATCAGCTGCAGCAGTACTCTGATACAGATTTATAGGTATGATTGATTTCCTGGTGTTTTATTGCAGCAGGTTGTCCATTTCTAAAAAAAATCCTTGGTCATACCAAACCCATATATCTTTCCCTTCAGTAAAACACCCAGCATGTAGGAATGTGCTAGAGCACATGACGATACATTTAGCAGAGTATCTTCCAGTCCTTGCCATGAGCAGATGGATGCTGCTCTCACTGTCAAAAACAAGTTTGACCGCTCTCGCTCTCTCTCTCTGTCTCTCATGCAGACCAGATCAGTTTGCAGGCTTTCAGTCGATATCTGGAAGGAGAGGAAAACTGCATCGTGCCTCCAGAGAGGCTAGACATCATCGACGACATGAACCAACCACTGTCTCACTACTTCATCAATTCCTCGCACAACACATACCTCACAGGTGAAAGTGCACTCCTCAGAGTTACCAAGAAACGCGCTCATTCTGACATCTATCTTTATCGGTATTCTATTGGATCCAAAGCCATCCTTCCCTCCCTTTGTCTGCCCCTCAGTGGGTCAGCTGACTGGTCTGTCGTCAGTGGAGATATACAGGCAGGTGCTGCTGACTGGCTGTCGCTGCATCGAGCTGGACTGCTGGAAGGGCCGGCCTCAGGACGAGGAGCCCTACATCACCCACGGGTTCACCATGACCACAGAGATCCCCTTTAAGGTGGTCTTCACCGCTTCGTGGCATTCAGTTACCCTGCATTATTCTCCTGAAGTTTTTCTCCTCCTCCAGCTGTTAGAAATATAGAAATTATTATGGGATGTTGGTGAATGGACCTCTTAACCTTGGTGCATTTGTGCGGTTTGGTCAGCAAATTCTTTGTGCAGTGGATTCAGGAATGCTGAATATGGAGGCAGCAACCACAGGCCATTTTAACAAACAGAAGAAAGTCTCCACAGTCCACTGCACGCTGACATTCAGTGTCTTTATTATTGTTATTGCAGAAAGTGGAAGCGGTGCCATAAACTGTTTTAACTGCCGAAAAAATACCATAACAAGCCTGTCTTTGCTTTATAACCGTATGATGAAGGCAAAGTGCTGCTGTGCCTTTGAAAGGAACAACTCTGTATATTGTACTCATAAGCCATCATGAAACACCTTACAATCAGAGGAAATGTTTATTTGACCATGTACTTAGAGATTTTATTCAACAGAGGTCCTTTTAAAGTTCTCATTCTTTCCCTGACTGTAGGAGGTGATTGAGGCCATAGCAGAAAGTGCTTTCAAGAGCTCGTCGTACCCCCTCATCCTGTCCTTTGAAAACCACGTCGACTCGTAAGTGTTATCGGTCTGTACCAGTGTGTTTGTCAGCACATGGATTCAGATCATCCAGCTTGAGTCAGTGTTTGGTTTGTTCTTCCTGGGCTGCTGTAGACAATATGTAGATATTAAGGGTTCATTCTATAAATCCCCCGAGAGTCCTACACAATGGACCTTAAGGGCGGGTTCAAGTAAACCAGAAACTAACCTGTGCCTCTTGGTCTGTCAGGGCCAAGCAGCAGGCCAAGATGGCCGAGTACTGCAGGACCATCTTTGGAGATGCCCTGCTCATTGAACCACTGGAGAAATATCCGGTGAGACTGATCTTCATTTATATTATTATTTGAAGGTTTAAAAAGTCTGTTTTAGTCTAAAAGTATTTTGTGTGATGGCTCACAGGAAAAATGAACAATATCCTTTGACTGCAGTCACCGTCTTAATCAACTTGTAAACCATCAAATGGGCTCAAACAGCTTGTGATACACAGATCAGCCCATGACAACTCATTCACACAATTCTTAAAATATAACTCACGCCGAGGGTCGCAGTACCAGATTTGATCATTCAGATATATTGTGAATCCTTCTGCTTATGAACGAGGCACACAATGGTATTTGCAGTAACATGAGTTGTGCATTTTTGTGTGCTCGTACTCGTTTTCTCTTTAGAACTCTGAACGTGCAAAGTTAAAGCGCATTTGCAGATCAAAGTGCACGTGAATGAAATGCATGTTTTGCTGGTTCGGAGCTGTATATTCTTAATAAAGACATCTATGTAAGCAATGGCAAAAACCTGAAACCATGTCTTCCTGTGTTTATGCGCGATGCAGATTAAAACGTAAAATGATTGTATTTTCGTCTGTCTGTCATATGTCTTTAGCTGGTCCCCGGTCAGGCCCTGCCTTCTCCGCAGGAGCTGCTGGGTAAGATTCTCATCAAAAACAAGAAAAAGCACCACTACCACCAACCCTCGAGCAGTGGCAGCATAAGACGCAGAGAGCTGGAGGAGCAGTCGTCGCCCAACAACGGTGAGTTCAGGCGACTGCCTGCATCTCGTTCAGTGGAGGGCTGAGAATCTGTAGGTTCGGATTGCATCTGCGCACTATGACGAGCGTTTGGAGGAATGAAACCTCTTGAGCCACGATGGCACTGAGCTGAAAACAACAATGGGCCTACCACTTGCATGCTTGAAACGAGATTAATATATGGCATGAACATAGATGTTAACGCTATGATTTTGTGTAGACTGCCCTCTGATGGACAGCGAGGGAAGCCATCTCCTTTCTAACGGGGAGGAAAAGCTGGCCGAGAGGTTGGTCAAAGACTCTGAGCCTCGCAAATCCATTGGTGAGTTGTCGAAGAAAGCAAACGTGGACATATGGATTATAAAGTCGGCCGTTGTGGTGCGCACCGGGTTTTTGCATGTAATGTGCATTTGAAACATTGCTCAGGAGGAGATGGAGAAAGCGAGGAGGATGAGGAGGACGAACCGGCAACTGAGCTGAAAAAGCAGAACTCTGACGAGGTAAGAGCCGTCAGGAGCGGGGCTGACGGCGTGTTTGACTGGCTTGATGGGGCCGATTGATGGATCGGTGCTATCTGCCTCCCGCAGGGTACCGCCAGCAGTGAGGTGAACGCCACGGAGGAGATGTCGACTCTCGTCAACTACATCGAGCCTGTCAAGTTCAAGAGCTTCGAGGTGGCAAACAGTGAGTGTGCGTGGGACTGATGAAGAGACAGGAAGACGTCCTGACTTTGTGTCCGGGGAAGATGTGAAGTGAAAGAATCAGAGTGTGTGTGTGTGTGAGGGGGGGTTGACAAGCCTCGTTAGTTCTAAGCACTACTCCAATGTAGCTCATTAGGCAGACAGGCCAGCTGTGTATACTCATTTGTGGTTAATGATCGGTCTTATCATACGGACATGTCGCACATATCGAAATCAATTTCTGTGCCGGTGAGTTCTTTCTCTTATTTCCCTCTTTGTCTGTCCACCAGAGAGGAGGAAGTTCTTTGAAATGTCGTCGTTGGTGGAAACAAAAGGCATGGACATCCTGAAGGGCTCCCCCAGCGAGTTTGTCGAGTATCCCAGAAAGCGTGTCATTCCTTGAAAACGTCTTTTGAGGAATTCGTTAACGTGTGTGCGCATCATCTTTTGTGTGTTCAAAGGCCTCTTTTGTGAAGATTGAAAGGAGCGAGCAAGGAAAAGTCTTCAAAGTCTTGACTGTAAAACGTGTCAAAAGTAATGCTCGTCTTTTATCTGCTGCGGTTTGCAACGTTTAACAAATGCTCAGTGCACACATTGGCCAGATACACAGTGTTAGGCTCTTAACAGCACTCCTCCAGGTACAATAAGAATCAGCTGAGCCGAATCTACCCCAAAGGAACACGGGTGGACAGCTCCAACTACATGCCTCATCTCTTCTGGAACGTCGGCTGCCAGATGGTGGCGCTAAACTTCCAGACCCTGGGTGAGTGCGGTTATTTCAGATGGCCTAAATGGGGCATGTAAGCTAGGCCTATGAAGTACAAAGCATCCACAGGACCAAGAAACATAAATAAAGTCTTTAAGAATTTAAAGTTTTGCTTTCTGTAACTGGAAGATAGTGTGTCTCTTCAGCCTTTATGAATAATTCAAATGTCCGGGACGTCAAGTTAAAGCAACTCAACCTTCGTCCCTGTAAATACCTTTCTTCACAAGTTTTCTTGCTCTCTCTCATCCCTCTTTCCCCCTCTCCCTTTCCCCCCTCTCCATTCCTCTCTACCAGACCTCGCTATGCAGCTGAACATGGGTGTGTTTGAGTACAACGGCCACAGCGGCTACCTGCTGAAGCCTGAGTTCATGAGGAGGACGGACAAGCACTTTGACCCTTTCACAGAAAACATTGTGGACGGTATAGTCGCCAATACTGTCAAAATTAAGGTAAGGGGGGGAAAGAAAAGTGTCATCCTTTGGATATTAAAGTTCTTTGTAAGAGTTGTTCTTGTAAACATGTATTGTTTAACATCCACCAGGTGATCTCAGGCCAGTTTCTGATCGATAAAAAGGTGGGCGTGTACGTGGAAGTGGAGATGTTTGGACTTCCTGCTGATACAAAGAGGAAGATCAGAACCAAAACATCCAATGGGAACTCGCTGGACCCCGTGTGGGACGATGAGATGATTGTGTTTAATAAGGTGCACGTTCCAGGATTTTACATGTCTTTCAAATATGTTCTCTCGCCCTTCGTCGTCTGTCGTTTTGTTAACTCTTAAATGCTCTCTAAACTTCTGCCATGGGATCAACGCCCCTGTCTCTCTACCAGGTGGTCCTCCCCACACTGGCCTCTCTGAGGATAGCCGTGTTTGAAGAAAACGGCAAGTTTATTGGACACCGGATCCTCCCGGTGTCGGCCATCAGACCTGGTCAGTACACATGCACAAACACCCATAAACAGAGTTAAGTGTGGTTGTAATCAAACAGATGTTCTGTCTCCATTCAGTGTGAACGTCATTCATAAAGGCTGCTGTACCTGTCCCAACACCAATGGACTAGTCATTTGTGTTTTTGTTTCTCTCATCCCTTCGTCCTTCCTTCTAGGCTACAACTACATCAACCTGAAGAATGAGCTGAACCAGCCCCTCCTTCTGCCCTCTCTGCTGGTTTACACTGAAGCTCAGGACTACATCCCGAATGAACACCAGGGTGAGAACACACTACAAGTCAAATTGAAATTAGCGATCTTAAGGTTAGCCAAGCACCTTGACTTGGAATTTGCTCCAAGACTCGTGACTCAGCTTGGACTTACACAAAAGACCTCAAACAACTTTGCCGCTGGTCCAGAATATGTGATCTTATGGTTATCTATGACCTTAAGGCACTCTTTGTCTTGTTTGTGTGTGTGTGTGTGTGTGTGTGTTCTCAGAGTACGCAGAGGCTCTGACCAACCCCATTAAGCACATCAGTCAGTTGCATAAGAGAGAGACGCAGCTGGCTGTTCTCATAGAGGACATCAGTGAGGTAAGACACATCTGTGTGTTGAACAGTAACACAAAAAAGAAAACTTGTTTCTTTGCAGGGAGGTCAGAACATGAGGACCCAAACATTCCCTGCACACCCCCAACGTTTAAACATCTGTACCCCAGTTAGTCAGCAGTGAGTCCCTAACTGTGTGATAGGCCTACAGATCGTAGACTCTCTTTTCTCTTTTCTCCAGCATGTCCCCAACCAGCCCAAAGAGGGAGAGGCCAAGTGGGACAATGAAATCATTCCAGGAGGTCGACTCCCCTCCCCCTTCCACTCTCTACCCCCTGGGGTAGAGAGCCCCTGTCAAGAAGCCCCTGACATCATCAAATTACCTGCACCGGGTAGAGACCTCTCTAAATCACACAAACATGTTGTCTCAATGTCTACGTGTAACACACACACACACACACACACACACACACACACACACACCTGTCATTTATCTGCACGTATATGAAAGGGAGTTATGCTCATGTCCCATACATTGATATCACTTTCAATGATTGACAACTTTAATTTACCGCCATGACTTTTTTTTCCTGTTGTTATTATTGCACACGACTCGATGTAATCCATTACAGCAGTCTGTTTACTCTGACAGCACAGAAGAAAGGCCCCCTGCACCTGCATTACCTGCTATGTGTACTTTAGCCTGCTGCAAGTAGGCGTATTAGTGTATATTATAACGTGAGCCAATATGTCCTCGTGTCTTCACTGCACAAATATGCATCGCAGCCTGTTTACAAGATGTTTTTAGCATTTTTACAAAATCCAAAGTGAAATTTTACGAGCAATTTTACGAGCTAAAGCCATGCACACTTGTTTTGTTTGTCTAAATGATTTTCCCCATCATCCATTTCACACATACTGTCTGTGTGCTTCTCCCTCTGTGTTTCTTTCGTGTTTGTGATGCCGCATGTGTGTTTGTGTTTGTGTGTGTGTGTGTGTGTGTGTAGCTCAAAGTCCAAAGGAAGACCTCATTGCCACTGTTCTGGCAGGTAAGGTCACTCCGGCACATTCATTCTCACACAGAAACCCGTGAAATAATGTGTCTGTCACATGGAGAAGCTAGGAGCTGGCTAGTGGCTGGCAAGATTTACACTGAATGATGAGACGATTGGCCATAAATTCATAATTCAGTTTGTTTCTCAGACGTCCAGGCCCAATCCATAGAGGAGTTGAAGGAGCACAAGAGCTACCTGAAGCTGCTAAAGAAACAGAGCAAAGACGTGAAAGAGATGCGGAAGAAACACCTGAAGAAGGTACACTCACAGTACACGATATATTTCATTTGTCACTCCACAGCTCTGCATAGAAAGTTGAAAAGTCCACGATGTTGGCAAAAAGCACGTATTGTTGCTAATGCAGTGCAAAACCGCTTCTCTGCATTTTGCTGGCGTGTGTCTTGTAGGTGTGGAATCTGAGTAAGGAGCAGAAGAGTCGGAGTTGCCAGCTTAAATCTGACACCCAGAGGAGACGCAGTCAGATGGAGAAGGTCCTCAAACGTAGCATCAAGAAAAAGTAGGGATGGATGTTATTGAGTTATGGGGAGTACACGAGGGAGGGAGGGAGGAAAGCGCATGATAAAGTTTACGATTGATTGACGATGTAAAGACAGATGTGACTGAAGCCGACCTCCTTGTGTGTGCTCAGCGAGCCCCCTGACCCGGTGCAGCGTGAGCTGACGGCGCTGGACCAGGAGCTTGAGCAGCAGACGGTGCAGCTGAGGGAATGGCAGATGCAAGAACTGCTGAAGCTCCGACAACAGCTTCACTCGCCGGAGAGGGAGACGCAACAAACACACCTGCGGGAGGTACGACTGTGCACGATCTGCTTTTTACTTTTAAAGTCATTCAAGCATGAAATCTCTTCTCTTTCTGAAGATGATTGTATTTTTGCATATGGTCCCTGATGTAAATACGTTTAATAAACTATAATGTAACTTAACTCAAACAAACTAAGCAACACGTGCACACGTCTATGTATGAAAATGTAAATTCACTCCTCCAAACTTTGCCCACTTATGCATACTCAAGGTGACACACTTGGAATAACACTGTATCCGTCCCACGAGTTCCTAAATATACTCGCACGCAGAGTTCATCGCCAGCCGACCTCGTAGACAGGTGGCACTTCTGCACGTCTGCGCGGTTCTTCGCTGACAGGTCGTCGTCTGCCGCTGTGTCTTTTTTAGGCCTTGCAGAAGTTAAAGGAGACGACCAGTGAATGCCAAGCAGCTCAGCTGAAGAAGCTCAAGGACACGTGCGAAAAGTAAGCTCACTTTGAAAAAGAAAAGATGGGACAGAACCCAGAAATCTCTGCTAGAGGGACGTTTCTTCTTTTATTTGTTATTATGGTATTATTAATTCTTCGTTTTTTGCCACAATACCATCGTGTTGTATTGATTCCATGTGATTTTGATTCCAGGATGTTGTGTTCAGATGTAATGTTGTGATGCGATTGTGTTTTGCAGGGAGAAGAAAGAGGTCCAGAAGATCCTGGACAGGAAGCGACAAAACAGCATCTGTGAAGCCAAGATTCGCGACAAAGACAAGGCAGAAACGTAATGGGCTCGTCTGACATTCCAGATGTTTCTTGGATATTTTGGCAGCTGGACCTTATTTGGATTCACACTTCTCACGTCTTTAATCCTTTTTCTTAACTTTTATTTCCCCCGCTCTTCTTCCTGTCGCTCTCTCTCTCTGTAGGGAACTGAACGAGATCAACAGAAAACATATTCAAGATTCTGTCGCCTTAATCCGCGGGGTAAGTACCCGCACTAGCACACACACACACACACGGGCATTCTTATCACAGTCCTGTGATAAGTCCTATAACAGTCCTGAGGATGGTCGTTTCGCTACTTTATAGTACAGCAAGTACAAGAGTGGAGTAAAGTTGATGACAGTGGCAGAAAAAAGACATCGTCATCAACTTTACTCAGACTCTCTTCACACATTATCTTCCTCTCCGTTCCTCCCTAATTCGCATATCTTTTTGCCGTCCTTCCTTCTCTCAACCTTAAATATATATATATGTATTATTTATTGATTTATTTTTAAATCCCCTCTAACACACGACTTTTCATCCCGTATTTCCTTCCTATATATTTTCCTACTTCCCCTGCATTTCTCCCTTTTCTCCGCCTGTCACCCCTCACATCTTCCTCCCTTCCCGCTCTTCTTTTCTCCCACTGCAGCTGGAGGAGGCTCAGACCAGGAGACAAGACAAGCTGATGCTGAGGCAGCGGGAGGTGCTGCAACAAATGGAGGATGAACTTCCATCGGTGAGCGAAAAACACGCCGACTCGCACGAGCATCGAAGTGCTCGAATGCAAGTTTGTTTCATGTGTGCCGGGTGTTTCTTCTGCAGCTCCAGTCTAAGTTGGAAAGGGAACTAGAGCAGGAGTATCAGCGACTGCCGGAGGAAATCTGCCAGCACCTTCAGTTGGAGCTCATGAGCAAAGGTCTCGGGAAAGACGCCCTGTTCTCGCCTCTGTCCAACCACAGCAGCCCGAGCCTCAGCTCCGGCTCGGGCCCGCCCTCCAACTGCTCCACGCCCTCTTACCCGTCAACGCCCAATCGGATCAGCTGGAGCAGGAGCATGGACAATAGCACTGCCTCATTGGCCGATTCCACTTCCTCGTCCACTACTCCCGTCCTGTCGGAGACTGAGATGTCGTTCAGTTAAAATTATTACTTGTAAAAAGGAAGATACAATGCATTCAAGTGGGGTCCATAATGATTATAATGTGGGATAGTAATGATATTAATTATTTACTAATTTTATTCCTTTTTTTTATTACAGACTGTTTTGTTCTGGACTACAGAGCTATATTATTTTTTATTTAGCTGTTTTTGTCAGATGCACATCATGACTTTTTTTTTTTTTGGAAAATTTCATAAGAATCATAACCAAACTTTTGGATTTTTTACATTTTCTTGTCTGTCCGTCTTGCTTTTAATGTTTTAATGTCATATCCTTTGATACTTTTTCCCTTTTTGTCTGGTCAGTAAGCTTTGCTTTGGTTTCGTCACACAACAAGCTCCATGTTCACACGCTTTCAGCCGTAGTGTTCCGTTTGTAACAGCTTTAACCTCTTCGCTGACACTTTTTGAAAGCTTTTAAACTGTAGAGAGCCGGGTTAGAAAACAGCTGACATTGTTCAGGAAAGCTTTGTAACATACATATAGTTGGCCCAAGCGATTATTATTCATTGTTGAGCGTTAGTTTGTAGCAACATTAGATCAATGAGATTGCCTCGTAATGCCTCATGTCCAACAAATACATGAAGAACTATCTAAAAAAAAACAATCATTTCCACTTTTTCAAGTAGAAATGTTCATGGTTAGACCAATATTTTTCCAGAATTGAGTATCAAGAGAGAACATGATCAAATAATTTTTTCATAAAGTTTTAGCTGCAATGGCAGAAACGACCAGCAAGCGGTGCTAAAGCCGTAGCTGTTTATTTTAAACTGGTTGTTTGAGCCTTCTATCCATCGAGCCTGATCATCCCATTCCACTGTACCCCGACACACACTCACCTGTCTCAGCAGGCTTTGCAGCATCATTGGTCTGGATACATCCTCTGGCCTTTAACCCAAAATCAAAGTCCAGCCGAGGTTGCAGAGACATCCGTCTGGCTAGAAGTGTGTGTGTGTGTGTGTGTGTGTGTGTGTCTTTGAGGGTAGAGAAGGGAGGGTTTTAGTGATGTAACACCCTCTTTCGCGCACACACCTGCCTGGCACTGTATTTTACTGAGGCATCTATGAAAGTTTTATCCACACATCGTGATATGTGTACACACACATGTAAACACAGTTTAATGGTTCAGTGGCTAAAATACTTTAAAATCCTCATCCCACGTAATCTGCCCCGTTAGAAAAACAAGACACACACACACACATATAGATACAATTTTACAAATATCTGATTACTAAACTCGACTCGTATTTGTGTGTGTGTGCGCGGAGAAGTTAATCTCTTCTGCTTATTCCTACTAAATGGAAAGAGTCTGCTGTTTGTGTGTGAGTGTGTGTGTGAGTGAATGAATGAATGAGTGAGTGTGTGTTTGTGTCTTTCCATGTTTGTTGGTGCAATTGCTTTGCCACTTTTGCAGCCTAGAGAAGGACACTATGCATAAATAGCAACGCCACTGTAGGAGCTCGTCTTCAGATGAGGATTTAAGGCGGCACTATGACATTTTAATATAAATATGCAACCGACTTTGGACTCTGAATCCCCACATGAGGCAAACGCATGAGGGTATTCCTTTGCATTCTAGTTGCTACACTGTCGATCTGCTCAATTTAATGGATTCTTATTGTTTTCGTGTTTTGATTATGTGGAAAGAATTCCTGTCACAACTCTGTTGACAGCTTGATGCTTAGTTTCACTGAAGCCTCAGATTTGAGTGTGACTTCTTATTGCCGTTGGGGGCGAGCATGTGTTGCTAGTTCAGTTCTCTTGTTTCTACAGTTGTCAGTGGACATGGCTTTATTTTAGGGGGAATATTCCACACAGTCCCTCAGTTTGTTAGATACTCCATTTAAGCCAAATATTGAATATAGGATTGTAGTGCACAGACGGTACTTTATGTTAAAATTCTGGGTTTTTGTCCCATCAAAGCTTCCGTACCTTTTGATTTCATCCATTACTGGAGATTCTGTTTTTCCTTTTTTTTTTAAGCAACACAATGTTTTTTGTTTTCTTTCTTGTGTTTTCCACTTTGAGTGGTAAAATTATGGCACTCTGTGTATATGAATTCTGTGTACATGGTTCGTTTTATGTGAATTCTACTACTGACTACAAGTGCTGAAGAGGGATGGAGGTCCGCAGAGGACAATAGAGGCGGAGGAAAGAAAGGAGTTAGTATACTTTCTTCTTCTTTCTTTTTTAAAGAAAAGCTTTTCTTAAGTTGACATTTATTTCATGTCCTCCTCCACCTCTGTCCTTCAATGAGCGCTGGCTGCCTGTCTGTCTGATCACCCCCCCCCCCCCTCACACACAAATGTCTTTGTAAACTATCATCTATTTAAATGGAATTTTAACAACTTTTTCTTTTGTGGTTATTTAAGTTTTTATAGATGGAAGAAATGACCCATTCTTTCAGTTGAACAATGAGCAGAGTGTAAACGTTTCTTCAATGTATCGAGCCCCAGATACAGTGCGTGCATCTTTTCAAAGCTTTTTAAGATCATCATGGGGCTCTGCTTATTCACGTTGGACACCGTAAAGAAAGCGGTGATGGAATTGTTGGTTTATCTTATAGGTTATAAGTAGGACTGCAATAACAACAACGTACACATTCTGGGGTCAGCACTGACTTGAAATAAGTACACTGACCTTTAGATCGCTGACGATATAAGAGTCAAAGATCGCCAGCCTGTTCCTGCACTCGGCGTGCCACACTGCATGCAGCATTAAATGTTTTTGACACAAAAAATAGTGATTTTTTGTTTTGCTTAATGCAGTGGAGACGGTGGTAAAACTGTTACCCGTCTTCTCAAATCAAATGGTTTATTTGCTAAAAAAAAACAATACATTCCTCGCAGGTTGTCTGCTTTTAGGGTCGCGCTGGTCCAAGCCATTCTTCAGATATATTTATACATTATTGTTAAATACACAGAAGATTATTTCTCATTCTTATCTTTGATCCCATGTCGGCTGAGATAATTTTCATGTTTAAATGCACTTTTACTGTTCTGTGTTTTTGTTGCTTGTAAAAACCAATCTTTGGTTCCTGTGACATGGACATCTATACAACCATTTTCCAAATTATTTTTACTTTTTGTGCTATAGTCGTTCATTTTTTTTACGAGGTTTAGTGGCTGTTGGCAAAAGAGCCGTCAAGTACATTTTGAAAGCGACACGGGGTTTCTTTGTCGGTTTTTGAGCTGCTATTTGGTACAATTCCCACAGATACAAATGTGAGGAAAAGAGTGAAAAAAGACAAAAATATGAGAAATGTCTCGCAAAAGATTGCAAGAAACAAATACCACAGAAGTACCAGAGTCATCTTACATTGTTTTAACCCGTAGACTCTTACTGTACTATAAAAATACATGTTGGTTCTAGATAGCAGCCGGCAGGTATTCATTTAGACGGACAGTGTCCTTGTAGATCAGGAAACAAAAGATAAAACAGTTAACAGAGGAAACTGCTGAATTCATGTACATGAACTGTATGGAAAATATTTACTTTGGGCTGGGAGGTAATGATGAGAGCTTTCGACTTTTAATCAGTCCACTGCAGGTTCACAGAGTATACAAGAACGGATATTAATTACCCGTTCGCTCTGAGACTGGAAAGTATTGATAAGATTAGAATGAGATGCTTGAATACTGTATTGTTATAGTTAGACTACTGTAATGACTTGAGTGGTAAAATACCCAAAACACCTTAAAATGACTTTAAATGCCACATTTTATTTTACAGCTGTTGATTGATATCAGACTTGAAGCTGCACTAATTAATATATTTTTTTAAATTGGACCAAATAATGTGAAAGGGGTCGTATATAATAAGGAAACTACATTACTTAACATACTAAATCATTAGCATGTGCACAGTACACATAGTGCTCTCTACCAGTCCGAGTTTACCCTGGAGTCCGTGCTCTTAAAACCCAAGTTACAGGATGCAAGATATTTGGATATCAGCTTTTTTGTCAGGATCTTCATTGACTTCCAGTGTAAACCTTGGCAGTGAAAAGGACATATGGTGTGACTGGTCTCCCTCAGGCCCAACCTGAGGCCTCTGGCTGTCATGTCTTCTCTCTCTACACCACTGGTCCCATTTCCTTCTCTTCAGTTTCACTCAATAATGAGCCCGTCTTTTACTTTTAGACGAGTTAAATTGATTAAAAGAAGCCATGTTCATACACTTCAGATAGTGAGGAGAGGATGTGATTGACATTAGGCAAGATATGTAGTAAGTTTTGTTTACACTGTATATGTGTATCTGTAGGATATAAGGGAATACTGTACCATGATCCACATGTAATATTTCATTCGATAATGTAAAGTATATGAGTAATAAACTTCCTGTTATAGAGCTGAACCTTGGCTGTTTTTGTGTGTGATGAAGACTTTGTGCACAATCACTGACGATATTGGTGCAACATTCTCATCTAGTCATGAATGTGGTTGTTTGAGTTCAGAGTGATTTCTTCCCCCCCCCCCCCCCGACTATTTCAGGTTCCTTACTTACTTAGTTCCTATCCATTTGTAATGGAAAGTGTCAATTATTTAAGCTTTGCCTTAAAAGTCATTGAGAGGCAGTATTTGTGGAAAGTAGAGAGACCGCACTGTCAGTGAAATAGTTTCAAACTGCATCCATGCCTGCGTGCTCAAAGCACAACAGAGTAAGAAACTAGCTGTGTCTGCGTCGTTCAAGCTACACACTAATATGCACTGCCACTGTAGTATGCACATTTCACAACGGGAAATCAAAATCGAGATTTTCAGAACGGTTGTTTTACAGAAGGTGAGGTCAGTTCTAGCTGAAGATCTTGATGGATGTGGTCTGCATCGGGAATCGTGATGAAATGTGGCGAAGTACGATACTTGCAACGAGTGTAAAGCCTCATTCTGTTACTTTGTAAAATGTATATCTGAGGAGTGCAGCGGTTATCAGATCGGTTATTGTGGGAAAAAGAAGCTCAGTTGACTGGTTATGTTTTGTATTTGTATAAAATGTCATACTGTACTATGACTTTTTTATGATGTTATATGGCATACTTTACTATGACTTTAATATATTGATATGATATACTTTGACTTTTTGATGTACTATATGACTTATTTCGACATGCTATAATGTGACTGCTTTCTATTTTTACGACATGCTATATATGACTTTTTTCGACATGCTATACTATGACTGTTTTTCTATTTTTCCGACATGCTATAATGTGACTTATTTCGACATGCTATAATGTGACTTATTTCGACATGATATAATGTGACCTATTTCGACATGCTATAATGTGACTTATTTCGACATGCTATAATGTGACTTATTTTGACATGCTCTACTGTGACTGTTTCCAACACGCTATACTATGACTGTTTTTCTATTTTTCCGACACGCTGTACTATGACTGTTTTTCTATTTTTCCGGCATGCTATAATGTGACTTATTTCGACATGCTATAATGTGACCTATTTCGACATGCTATAATGTGACCTATTTCGACATGCTATAATGTGACTTATTTCGACATGCTATAATGTGACCTATTTCGACATGCTATAATGTGACCTATTTCGACATGCTATAATGTGACTTATTTCGACATGCTATAATGTGACCTATTTCGACATGCTATAATGTGACTTATTTCGACATGCTATAATGTGACTTATTTCGACATGCTATAATGTGACCTATTTCGACATGCTATAATGTGACTTATTTCGACATGCTATAATGTGACCTATTTCGACATGCTATAATGTGACTTATTTCGACATGCTATAATGTGACCTATTTCGACATGCTATAATGTGACTTATTTCGACATGCTATAATGTGACTTATTTCGACATGCTATAATGTGACCTATTTCGACATGCTATAATGTGACTTATTTCGACATGCTATACTGTGACTGTTTTTCTATTTTTCCGACACGCTATACTATGACTGTTTTTCTATTTTTCCGACATGCTGTACTATGACTTTTTTTCTATTTTTCCGACACATTATACTATGACTGTTTTTCAATTTTTCCGACATGCTGTAATGTGACTTATTTCGACATGCTATACTATGACTGTTTTCGACATGCTATACTATGACTGTTTTCGACATGCTATACTATGACTGTTTTTCTATTTTTCCGACATGCTATACTGTGACTTATTTCGACATGCTATACTGTGACTTATTTCGACATGCTATAATGTGACTTATTTCGACATGCTATATTGTGACTTATTTCGACATGCTATAATGTGACTTATTTCGAAATGCTATAATGTGACCTATTTCGACATGCTATAATGTGACTTATTTCGACATGCTATAATGTGACTTATTTCGACATGCTATAATGTGACTTATTTCGACATGCTATAATGTGACTTATTTCGACATGCTATAATGTGACTTATTTCGACATGCTATATTGTGACTTATTTCGACATGCTGTAATGTGACTTATTTCGACATGCTATAATGTGACTTATTTCGACATGCTATAATGTGACTTATTTCGACATGCTATAATGTGACTGTTTTTCTATTTTTCCGACATGCTATACTGTGACTTATTTCGACATGCTATACTGTGACTTATTTCGACATGCTATAATGTGACTTATTTCGACATGCTATAATGTGACTTATTTCGAAATGCTATAATGTGACCTATTTCGACATGCTATAATGTGACTTATTTCGACATGCTATAATGTGACTTATTTCGACATGCTATAAAGTGACTTATTTCGACATGCTATAATGTGACTTATTTCGAAATGCTATAATGTGACCTATTTCGACATGCTATGAAGTGACTTATTTCGACATGCTATAATGTGACCTATTTCGACATGCTATAATGTGACTTATTTCGAAATGCTATAATGTGACCTATTTCGACATGCTATGAAGTGACTTATTTCGACATGCTATAATGTGACCTATTTCGACATGCTATAATGTGACCTATTTCGACATGCTATAATGTGACTTATTTTGACATGCTATACTGTGACTGTTTCCGACATGCTATACTATGACTGTTTTTCTATTTTTCCGACATGCTGTACTATGACTGTTTTTCTATTTTTCCGACATGCTGTACTATGACTTTTTTTCTATTTTTTCCAACATGCTGTACTATGACTTTTTTCGACATGCTATACTATGACTGTTTTTCTATTTTTCCGACATGCTATACAAAGACTTTTTTTCTATTTTTCCGACATGCTATACAAAGACTTTTTTTCTATTTTTCCGACATGCTATACTATGACTGTTTTTCTATTTTTTTTACGACATGCTATAATGTGACTTATTTCGACATGCTATACTATGACTGTTTTCGACATGCTATACTATGACTGTTTTTCTATTTTTCCGACATGCTATAATGTGACTTATTTCGACATGCTATACTATGACTGTTTTCGACATGCTATACTATGACTGTTTTTCTATTTTTCCGACATGCTATACTATGACTGTTTTTCTATTTTTCCGACATGCTATACTATGACTGTTTTTCAATTTTTTCGACATGCTATACTATGACTGTTTTTCAATTTTTTCGACATGCTATACTATGACTGTTTTTCAATTTTTTCGACATGCTATACTATGACTGTTTTTCTGTTTTTTCGACATGCTATAGTATGACTGTTTTTCTATTTTTCCGACATGCTATACTATGACTGTTTTTCTATTTTTCCGACATGCTATACTATGACTTTTTTTCAATTTTTCCAACATGCTGTACTATGACTTTTTTCGACATGCTATACTATGACTGTTTTTCTATTTTTTCGACATGCTATACTATGACTGTTTTTCAATTTTTCCAACATGCTATACTATGACTGTTTTCGACATGCTATACTATGACTTTTAGTCCATTTTTCCGACATGCTATACTATGACTGTTTTTCTGTTTTTTCGACATGCTATACTATGACTGTTTTTCCATTTTTCTGACATGCTATACTATGACTGTTTTTCTGTTTTTTCGACATGCTATACTATGACTGTTTTTCCATTTTTTCCGACATGCTATACTATGGCTGTTTTTCTATTTTTACAATATGCTATACTATGACTGTTTTTCCATTTTTCCGACATGCTATACTATGACTGTTTTTCCATTTTTCCGACATGCTATACTATGACTGTTTTCGACATGCTATACTATGACTTTTAGTCCATTTTTCCAACATGCTATACTATGACTGTTTTTCTATTTTTCCGACATGCTATACTATGACTGTTTTTCTGTTTTTTTGACATGCTATACTATGACTGTTTTTCCATTTTTTCCGACATGCTATACTATGACTGTTTTTCTATTTTTACGACATGCTATACTATGACTGTTTTTCCATTTTTCCGACATGCTATACTATGACTGTTTTTCTATTTTTTCGACATGCTATACTATGACTGTTTTTCAATTTTTCCGACATGCTATACTATGACTGTTTTCGACATGCTATACTATGACTTTTAGTCCATTTTTCCGACATGCTATACTATGACTGTTTTTCTGTTTTTTCGACATGCTATACTATGACTGTTTTTCCATTTTTCTGACATGCTATACTATGACTGTTTTTCTGTTTTTTCGACATGCTATACTATGACTGTTTTTCCATTTTTTCCGACATGCTATACTATGGCTGTTTTTCTATTTTTACAATATGCTATACTATGACTGTTTTTCCATTTTTCCGACATGCTATACTATGACTGTTTTTCCATTTTTCCGACATGCTATACTATGACTGTTTTCGACATGCTATACTATGACTTTTAGTCCATTTTTCCAACATGCTATACTATGACTGTTTTTCTATTTTTCCGACATGCTATACTATGACTGTTTTTCTGTTTTTTTGACATGCTATACTATGACTGTTTTTCCATTTTTTCCGACATGCTATACTATGACTGTTTTCGACATGCTATACTATGACTTTTAGTCCATTTTTCCAACATGCTATACTATGACTGTTTTTCTGTTTTTTCGACATGCTATACTATGACTGTTTTTCTATTTTTTCGACATGCTATACTATGACTGTTTTTCTATTTTTCCGACATGCTATACTATGACTGTTTTTCTGTTTTTTCGACATGCTATACTATGACTGTTTTTCTGTTTTTTCGACATGCTATACTATGACTGTTTTTCTATTTTTTCCGACATGCTATACTATGACTGTTTTTCTATTTTTCCGACATGCTATACTATGACTGTTTTTCTGTTTTTTTGACATGCTATACTATGACTGTTTTTCCATTTTTTCCGACATGCTATACTATGACTGTTTTTCTATTTTTACGACATGCTATACTATGACTGTTTTTCCATTTTTCCGACATGCTATACTATGACTGTTTTTCCATTTTTCCGACATGCTATACTATGACTGTTTTCGACATGCTATACTATGACTTTTAGTCCATTTTTCCGACATGCTATACTATGACTGTTTTTCTGTTTTTTCGACATGCTATACTATGACTGTTTTTCTATTTTTTCGACATGCTATACTATGACTGTTTTTCTATTTTTCCGACATGCTATACTATGACTGTTTTTCTGTTTTTTCGACATGCTATACTATGACTGTTTTTCTGTTTTTTCGACATGCTATACTATGACTGTTTTTCTATTTTTTCGACATGCTATACTATGACTGTTTTTCTATTTTTCCGACATGCTATACTATGACTGTTTTTCTGTTTTTTCGACATGCTATACTATGACTGTTTTTCTATTTTTTCGACATGCTATACTATGACTGTTTTTCCATTTTTTCCGACATGCTATACTATGGCTGTTTTTCTGTTTTTTCGACATGCTATAGTATGACTGTTTTTCTATTTTTCCGACATGCTATACTATGACTGTTTTTCTATTTTTCCGACATGCTATACTATGACTTTTTTTCAATTTTTCCAACATGCTGTACTATGACTTTTTTCGACATGCTATACTATGACTGTTTTTCTATTTTTTCGACATGCTATACTATGACTGTTTTTCAATTTTTCCAACATGCTATACTATGACTGTTTTCGACATGCTATACTATGACTTTTAGTCCATTTTTCCGACATGCTATACTATGACTGTTTTTCTGTTTTTTCGACATGCTATACTATGACTGTTTTTCCATTTTTCTGACATGCTATACTATGACTGTTTTTCTGTTTTTTCGACATGCTATACTATGACTGTTTTTCCATTTTTTCCGACATGCTATACTATGGCTGTTTTTCTATTTTTACAATATGCTATACTATGACTGTTTTTCCATTTTTCCGACATGCTATACTATGACTGTTTTTCCATTTTTCCGACATGCTATACTATGACTGTTTTCGACATGCTATACTATGACTTTTAGTCCATTTTTCCAACATGCTATACTATGACTGTTTTTCTATTTTTCCGACATGCTATACTATGACTGTTTTTCTGTTTTTTTGACATGCTATACTATGACTGTTTTTCCATTTTTTCCGACATGCTATACTATGACTGTTTTTCTATTTTTACGACATGCTATACTATGACTGTTTTTCCATTTTTCCGACATGCTATACTATGACTGTTTTTCTATTTTTTCGACATGCTATACTATGACTGTTTTTCAATTTTTCCGACATGCTATACTATGACTGTTTTCGACATGCTATACTATGACTTTTAGTCCATTTTTCCGACATGCTATACTATGACTGTTTTTCTGTTTTTTCGACATGCTATACTATGACTGTTTTTCCATTTTTCTGACATGCTATACTATGACTGTTTTTCTGTTTTTTCGACATGCTATACTATGACTGTTTTTCCATTTTTTCCGACATGCTATACTATGGCTGTTTTTCTATTTTTACAATATGCTATACTATGACTGTTTTTCCATTTTTCCGACATGCTATACTATGACTGTTTTTCCATTTTTCCGACATGCTATACTATGACTGTTTTCGACATGCTATACTATGACTTTTAGTCCATTTTTCCAACATGCTATACTATGACTGTTTTTCTATTTTTCCGACATGCTATACTATGACTGTTTTTCTGTTTTTTTGACATGCTATACTATGACTGTTTTTCCATTTTTTCCGACATGCTATACTATGACTGTTTTCGACATGCTATACTATGACTTTTAGTCCATTTTTCCAACATGCTATACTATGACTGTTTTTCTGTTTTTTCGACATGCTATACTATGACTGTTTTTCTATTTTTTCGACATGCTATACTATGACTGTTTTTCTATTTTTCCGACATGCTATACTATGACTGTTTTTCTGTTTTTTCGACATGCTATACTATGACTGTTTTTCTGTTTTTTCGACATGCTATACTATGACTGTTTTTCTATTTTTTCCGACATGCTATACTATGACTGTTTTTCTATTTTTCCGACATGCTATACTATGACTGTTTTTCTGTTTTTTTGACATGCTATACTATGACTGTTTTTCCATTTTTTCCGACATGCTATACTATGACTGTTTTTCTATTTTTACGACATGCTATACTATGACTGTTTTTCCATTTTTCCGACATGCTATACTATGACTGTTTTTCCATTTTTCCGACATGCTATACTATGACTGTTTTCGACATGCTATACTATGACTTTTAGTCCATTTTTCCGACATGCTATACTATGACTGTTTTTCTGTTTTTTCGACATGCTATACTATGACTGTTTTTCTATTTTTTCGACATGCTATACTATGACTGTTTTTCTATTTTTCCGACATGCTATACTATGACTGTTTTTCTGTTTTTTCGACATGCTATACTATGACTGTTTTTCTGTTTTTTCGACATGCTATACTATGACTGTTTTTCTATTTTTTCGACATGCTATACTATGACTGTTTTTCTATTTTTCCGACATGCTATACTATGACTGTTTTTCTGTTTTTTCGACATGCTATACTATGACTGTTTTTCTATTTTTTCGACATGCTATACTATGACTGTTTTTCCATTTTTTCCGACATGCTATACTATGGCTGTTTTTCTATTTTTACGACATGCTATACTATGACTGTTTTTCCATTTTTCCGACATGCTATACTATGACTGTTTTTCCATTTTTCCGACATGCTATACTATGACTGTTTTTCCATTTTTCCGACATTTTATCCTATGACTGTTTTCGACATGCTATACTATGACTGTTTTGACACCCTCTAGGCTACTATGACTGTTTTCAATTTTTTTGACATGCTATACTATGACTGTTTTTCGATGTTTTCGACATGCTATACTATGACTGTTTTTCCATTTTTCCGACATGCTATACTATGACTGTTTTCCATTTTTACGACATGCTATACTATGACTGTTTTTCTATTTTTTCGACATGCTATACTGTGACTGTTTTTCTATTTTTTCGACATGCTATACTATGACTGTTTTTCTATTTTTTCGACATGCTATACTATGACTGTTTTTCTATTTTTCCGACATGCTATACTATGACTGTTTTCGACATGCTATACTATGACTTTTAGTCCATTTTTCCGACATGCTATACTATGACTGTTTTTCAGTTTTTTCGACATGCTATACTATGACTGTTTTTCTGTTTTTTCGACATGCTATACTATGACTGTTTTTCTATTTTTTCGACATGCTATACTATGACTGTTTTTCTGTTTTTCCGACATGCTATACTGTGACTGTTTTTCTATTTTTTCGACATGCTATACTATGACTGTTTTTCTATTTTTTCGACATGCTATACTATGACTGTTTTTCTATTTTTCCGACATGCTATACTATGACTGTTTTCGACATGCTATACTATGACTTTTAGTCCATTTTTCCGACATGCTATACTATGACTGTTTTTCAGTTTTTTCGACATGCTATACTATGACTGTTTTTCTGTTTTTTCGACATGCTATACTATGACTGTTTTTCTATTTTTTCGACATGCTATACTATGACTGTTTTTCTGTTTTTCCGACATGCTATACTATGACTGTTTTTCTATTTTTCCGACATGCTATACTATGACTGTTTTTCTGTTTTTTCGACATGCTATACTATGACTGTTTTTCTGTTTTTTCGACATGCTATACTATGACTGTTTTTCTATTTTTTCGACATGCTATCCTATGACTGTTTTTCCATTTTTTCCGACATGCTATACTATGGCTGTTTTTCTATTTTTACGACATGCTATACTATGACTGTTTTTCGATGTTTCCGACATGCTATACTATGACTGTTTTTCCATTTTTACGACATGCTATACTATGACTGTTTTTCGATGTTTCCGACATGCTATACTATGACTGTTTTTCGATGTTTCCGACATGCTATACTATGACTGTTTTTCCATTTTTTCCGACATGCTATACTATGACTGTTTTGACACCCTCTAGGCTACTATGACTGTTTTCAATTTTTTTGACATGCTATACTATGACTGTTTTTCGATGTTTCCGACATGCTATACTATGACTGTTTTTCTATTTTTCCGACATGCTATACTATGACTGTTTTTCAATTTTTTCGACATGCTATACTATGACTGTTTTTCTATTTTTTCGACATGCTATACTATGACTGTTTTTCTATTTTTCCGACATGCTATACTATGACTGTTTTTCAATTTTTTCGACATGCTATACTATGACTGTTTTTCTATTTTTTCGACATGCTATACTATGACTGTTTTTCTATTTTTCCGACATGCTATACTATGACTGTTTTTCTGTTTTTTCGACATGCTATACTATGACTGTTTTTCTGTTTTTTCGACATGCTATACTATGACTGTTTTTCTGTTTTTTCGACATGCTATACTATGACTGTTTTTCTATTTTTTCCGACATGCTATACTATGACTGTTTTTCTATTTTTCCGACATGCTATACTATGACTGTTTTTCTGTTTTTTTGACATGCTATACTATGACTGTTTTTCCATTTTTTCCGACATGCTATACTATGACTGTTTTTCTATTTTTACGACATGCTATACTATGACTGTTTTTCCATTTTTCCGACATGCTATACTATGACTGTTTTTCCATTTTTCCGACATGCTATACTATGACTGTTTTCGACATGCTATACTATGACTTTTAGTCCATTTTTCCGACATGCTATACTATGACTGTTTTTCTGTTTTTTCGACATGCTATACTATGACTGTTTTTCTATTTTTTCGACATGCTATACTATGACTGTTTTTCTATTTTTCCGACATGCTATACTATGACTGTTTTTCTGTTTTTTCGACATGCTATACTATGACTGTTTTTCTGTTTTTTCGACATGCTATACTATGACTGTTTTTCTATTTTTTCGACATGCTATACTATGACTGTTTTTCTATTTTTCCGACATGCTATACTATGACTGTTTTTCCATTTTTTCCGACATGCTATACTATGACTGTTTTTCCATTTTTCCGACATGCTATACTATGACTGTTTTTCCATTTTTCCGACATGCTATACTATGACTGTTTTTCCATTTTTCCGACATTTTATCCTATGACTGTTTTCGACATGCTATACTATGACTGTTTTGACACCCTCTAGGCTACTATGACTGTTTTCAATTTTTTTGACATGCTATACTATGACTGTTTTTCGATGTTTTCGACATGCTATACTATGACTGTTTTTCCATTTTTCCGACATGCTATACTATGACTGTTTTCCATTTTTACGACATGCTATACTATGACTGTTTTTCAATTTTTTCGACATGCTATACTGTGACTGTTTTTCTATTTTTTCGACATGCTATACTATGACTGTTTTTCTATTTTTCCGACATGCTATACTATGACTGTTTTCGACATGCTATACTATGACTTTTAGTCCATTTTTCCGACATGCTATACTATGACTGTTTTTCAGTTTTTTCGACATGCTATACTATGACTGTTTTTCTGTTTTTTCGACATGCTATACTATGACTGTTTTTCTATTTTTTCGACATGCTATACTATGACTGTTTTTCTGTTTTTTCGACATGCTATACTATGACTGTTTTTCTATTTTTTCGACATGCTATACCATGACTGTTTTTCTATTTTTCCGACATGCTATACTATGACTGTTTTTCTGTTTTTTCGACATGCTATACTATGACTGTTTTTCTGTTTTTTCGACATGCTATACTATGACTGTTTTTCTATTTTTTCGACATGCTATCCTATGACTGTTTTTCCATTTTTTCCGACATGCTATACTATGGCTGTTTTTCTATTTTTACGACATGCTATACTATGACTGTTTTTCGATGTTTCCGACATGCTATACTATGACTGTTTTTCTGTTTTTTCGACATGCTATACTATGACTGTTTTTCCATTTTTTCCGACATGCTATACTATGACTGTTTTGACACCCTCTAGGCTACTATGACTGTTTTCAATTTTTTTGACATGCTATATTATGACTGTTTTTCCATTTTTTCCGACATGCTATACTATGGCTGTTTTTCTATTTTTACGACATGCTATACTATGACTGTTTTTCGATGTTTCCGACATGCTATACTATGACTGTTTTTCCATTTTTACGACATGCTATACTATGACTGTTTTTCGATGTTTCCGACATGCTATACTATGACTGTTTTTCTGTTTTTTCGACATGCTATACTATGACTGTTTTTCCATTTTTTCCGACATGCTATACTATGACTGTTTTGACACCCTCTAGGCTACTATGACTGTTTTCAATTTTTTTGACATGCTATACTATGACTGTTTTTCGATGTTTCCGACATGCTATACTATGACTGTTTTTCTATTTTTCCGACATGCTATACTATGACTGTTTTTCAATTTTTTCGACATGCTATACTATGACTGTTTTTCTATTTTTCCGACATGCTATACTATGACTGTTTTTCAATTTTTTCGACATGCTATACTATGACTGTTTTTCTATTTTTTCGACATGCTATACTATGACTGTTTTTCTATTTTTCCGACATGCTATACTATGACTGTTTTTCGATGTTTCCGACATGCTATACTATGACTGTTTTTCTATTTTTTCGACATGCTATACTATGACTGTTTTTCTATTTTTCCGACATGCTATACTATGACTGTTTTTCAGTTTTTTCGACATGCTATACTATGACTGTTTTTCAGTTTTTTCGACATGCTATACTATGACTGTTTTTCCATTTTTCCGACATGCTATACTATGACTGTTTTGACACCCTCTAGGCTACTATGACTGTTTTCAATTTTTTTGACATGCTATACTATGACTGTTTTTCGATGTTTCCGACATGCTATACTATGACTGTTTTTCTATTTTTCCGACATGCTATACTATGACTGTTTTTCTATTTTTTCGACATGCTATACTATGACTGTTTTTCTATTTTTTCGACATGCTATACTATGACTGTTTTTCTATTTTTCCGACATGCTATACTATGACTGTTTTTCAGTTTTTTCGACATGCTATACTATGACTGTTTTTCAGTTTTTTCGACATGCTATACTATGACTGTTTTTCCATTTTTCCGACATGCTATACTATGACTGTTTCGACACCCTCTAGGCTACTATGACTGTTTTTCTATTTTTTCCGATAGTTTCTAACTTTTTTTACCCCGTTAAAGGCGTTTTTGGGGGAGTTTGTCCTGTTCCGATGTGAGGGTCTCTGGACAAGAGAATGTGTACAGATTGTAAAGCCCTCTGAGGCAAATTTGTAATTTGTGATTTTGGGCTATACAAAAATAAATTGAATTGAATTGAATCCTTTTTTCCTGTCGCTCTCTGTCTGCGTCTCCCATCTTGATGTTCCTCCTCCGCTTCTCTATCTCTCCCTCAGGACTGTTGTGTTTACTCTGTCTCTTCGTCTTGTTCTCCTCCAGCGGAGGATGGAGACTTATCTTGCTGCCGTGGTTACCGCGGGGTAGCTTTGGGAATAACAGCTGCCACTTTGTTGTTCGGAAACTGACGGAGAAGAACGAGAGAAGGGGAATAAAATGGCAACAGAGTGAAAACATGCAAAACATAAACAGTTTCAAACCTTTAAGTCAAAGTTTGGATTTCTTTTTAATTAATTCGGTCCGTCTTAGAAAGTGAGTGAAATGGACAGACGCACACCTGGAACATAATGCAGAGCAAGTGAAAACACTCACCCTCCCTTCTTCGTGCGCTATTTCCAAAGTGCCTCAGAACAAATCAGGGAACCAGAGTGGAGCTGTTTATTGGCCAAGGGGTCAACACAGCAGGTGTGTGTGTGTGTGTGTTCTCCAACAACCACTCTCCTCTGGCCAGTGCTATAAATATGATTGTGTACTTTTTCATGTTCCCAGGTTTGATAACAGCGAAAAAGCATCGGTGAATGCTGATGAGGCTGTAATGCACAAACGAGGAGAGTTGTACAGGCAGAAATGAGCATAAATACATCTACTTAATTCAGTTATTATTTCAACATCCTTGAAATGAGCAAAGAAGTATTTTGCTTTCGAAAAGTAATACTTTGCTCTTTCGGGAAGGGCACTGCTGTAAATACTTTAGGCTTCTGTTGAGGGCCAGCGCCTATGATAGCCTATTTTTGCTATAAGAGACATACACTCACCGGCCACTTTATTAGGCACACCTGTTCAATTGCTTGTTAACACAAATAGCTAATCAGCCAATCACATGGCAGCAACTCAATGCAGGTAGGCCTCTAGACGTGGTGAAGACGACTTAAGGGGATGTAAGTGAGTTTGAACGTGGCATGGTTGTTGTTGGTCTGACTGTTTCAAAAACTGCTGCTCATCTGTGATTTTCACGTACAACCATCTCTAGGGTTTCCAGAGAGTGGTCAGAAAAAGAGAAAATATCCAGTGAGCGGCAGTTGTGTGGAAGAAAATGCCTCGTTGAAGTCAGAGGTCAGAGGAGAATGGGCAGAGTGGTTCTTGAAGCAGACGGGCTACAGCAGCAGAAGACCCCACCGGGTGCCACTCCTGTCAGCTAAAAACAGGAAACTGAGGCTACAATTAGCACAGGCCCACCAACATGTGACAATAGAAGATTTTGGTAAAACGTTGCCTGGTCTGACGAGTCTCGATTTTAACTGCGACATTCAGATGGCGGGGTCAGAATTTGGCGTGAACATGAAAGCATGGATCCATCCTGCCTTGTATCAACGGTTCAGGCTGCTGGTTTAATGGTGTGGGGGATATTGTCTTAGCACACTTTGGGCCCCTTAGTACCAATTGAGCATCGTTTAAACGCCACGGCCTACCTGAGTGTTGTTGCTGATCACTGTGTTTAAGTACAGTGCCGCTAGTATGGCTGTAGACTCTTGTTTTCAGATATAATATATATGTATATGTACAGTATATATATATATAATGGTCACCGGGTCTTCTGCATAGATTTTTAGCTTGGTCAAAGAGAGATTAAATTTTGATGAAGTTTAAGAGTTGGACCAAATCTACTATCCTCGTTCGAGGCAAAAGTGCATTCTACAGTTCAGCCAAAGTCAATATGAGGCTTCAGCTTTGAGGTGGGACAATATATGTTCTGAATTGACATTCTTTTTCGTCCGGACAGTGTTTCCTTGCTGAGCTGGAGGGTAGCCTACAACAAATAGGGAATCTCATGCTAAAGAGACAGTAGACGACATACAAAGACACACCACTAGATTTGGCTAATGTCGGCAACAGAAGCCTCGTTTAAGCCTTTAAGCTGAAATTCAGAATGCTTTTTTTGCAAACAATGAGGGCCTATTCAGTACCTCAAAAATAAAAAATGAAGCCTGCAAATGCAACTATAAAGCAGGGCCATGGCTAATTTACCAACCAGTGAATCAGTTAGATCTTAATAAGTGCTGATCGCTAAGCAATAGGTGACGTTAGCATCTTCATTTGGAGAATGTCCTCCGCTGTAATTGTCCTCGATCCGTAGAAAAGAGACAGACGCTCTTCTGAGCATTTGTCAGTCAAAGTTTTATTTCATCTTTGAAAAAAAGACAGAAAAGAAAAGTTTGATCTTTGTAAACAAACATCGATATCGTTTTTCATGTCATGTCATTGTCATTGTTTAAAAATACTTTACTCTTTACTACGACATTTCCAACATCAACACTGTATTCAGAATGAGTTTTATTCATGCATCGACACACTCATGGGCAGAATGATATGAAGAAATGCACACACACACTCGCACTCACACACATTAAAAAAAAAGGGATAAGAGCACACCCATTGTAAATTGCTACTATGCTAATTGAGTTCTACTCTCAGAGGGCTTTTTTTTACAAAGCTAAATGACTAAAACACAAAACAATGGAGACAAATCGAACAGTAATAAAGCATTTGTAAAATAAAAGGAGACATTTAAATACCACATAACTATATCAAAAGCACTTTGTGACCTCATAAATAGGGCTGCATGGTATATTAATACAATGAATAGAGCGGCTAATAATAAAGGGAGAGGGACAAAAGACAGGTATAAAATAAAAAAACAGATAAATAGTCTCTCACACACACACTCACGAGGAATGTTTCAAAATGTGAAATGCGGCAAAGCACAAATAACGTGTTCATGGAAATACTGGTTCTTTACAAGCTTGTTCAGTATTTTTTTTGCATTCAACAACGAAATCCTTTACATTATATCTTAATCTCAACTCAGCGTTTAACAAAGCATACAACAGCACTGAAGAAGTAACCTCATCACAATGCGGCACTGCAGCTGAACGCTCAGTGTCGTCGGCGGTGAGGACACTGAGGTCTTGGCCTTGGACTCTTTTGTCTAAATTTTGGGGTTTAAGCGAATTGGGAAGGGTGACGTTCAACAATGAAGAGCATACACATGTATGATGTATTTAAATGTGATGACTTATGTGGCTGCTAAATCTACATAAATAAATGACTTGTGGTCACTGAAATACCTTTGGGATAATTATAAAGTGAATCTGCCGTCACACTAACCATGTTAGGCCTCCAGTTTCATCAGAATACAGATATTCTTTTACAAATAATCTTCATATTTCACACTCGGATAGATACGTATAGTGATGTCTGTTAATACACATATGCACAGCAAATCAACCCTGCACTTACACTTACAGAGTGAAATAAACACACTTCACTTTTCATCTCAGGCCACCACTTCAATCATTAACCGACCAAGTGTGTGTAACATTACTGACAAATACACGATTCTAATAGTCTGTAGAGATTACGAAGCAAGTAGTGTGTCTGTGTACTGCTTGATTACTTCCCATATTGCTCTCCTGTGTTTCTGCATGTACAGTATGTGTGTATATATATATAATACGTTAGAGAGTTACTCACATGCTGTACACACACAGCACAAACATACACGCACACGCACACACCTGGCAAGGGACAGTACCAGGTACAATCTCCCTGCCTCTCTCTTACCATCAAACACACACACACACACACACACACACACACACACACACACACACACACACACACACACACACACACACACACACACACACACACACACACACACACACACACACACACACACACACACACACACACACACATCGGAGGGAATCCAATTTCCAGGCGTTTGTTACTGTGGGTCAGGCTGGCATTCCAACTCATTAATCTAGCACATGGGACTCAGCCAGGGGCACACAGGGCACTCCCTTATAAGGAGATTACAACACCAACGAAAGAAACAAACACACTCACACAAAGGCACAAAGACGCATGTAGATGTAAGCACAGTGGATACACATGCAAACAAGGGGAGGCACAAGGAACACACAGGAGAAAAGGGATGAACACATGCATACTATATGTTGACATTTGCCCACAGAGAGAGAGAAACAAATGAGAATTGTCACATTCAGTAGAAGGGCAAGCAGATAGAATGAGAAACATCAAGAGAGAATGACACACACACACACACACACACACACACAATGTCTCACACACACCAGCGACAGTCAAGAAGACAACGGCTTGCAGATAGTCGCTAAGCAACAGGCAAGAGACTAAAAATATGGTTGCATTTCTTCACTCACTTAAAAAGCATGTGCGCACACACACACACACACACAGAGAGAGAGACACACACACACACACACACACACACTGATTCGTCCTCCAGCAAGGCTTATCAGCCTTTAAAAAGCCTGCATTTCTAAATCAGTCCCAGTATTCTTGTGTTCCTGCGGCGTCAGCGGCTCCATTAACCTGCCCACTCATTCCTCAACTGGAAACTGAAACATATATTTTGGCACGGCAGACGTCCTGGCTCACCAGAGGCCAGGAGCCATGCCAACAAGCCAGTCATGTCAAAACTGGCAACCGGTGGATGACCTTTGTCGCTTGCAGAGACGACTACAGCAGCCGAGACAATGAAAGGATCGGGATGGTTAGTCAGACAGTTTCAGCTGGTTGATGTATTCAAACACCACGTAATATTTTTTCAGGGAACTTTAGATTTGTGAGGAAAGATAACATTCAACTATTGACTCTCGCTATAAGGACGACAATGTTGTTTAGCTGCAGACACTTAACATGCCGAAGTGTCTCTAGAAGATCCAGGGCAGCTCCTCTGTGATCTGGAAACTTGTGTCTAATTTCTAGATGTTAAAAAGCCAAGTAGAGAAAGAGCATTATAGCAGCTGATACAGTAGCTCCAAGCCGGAAAACATGTTATTCGAGGAAGTCATTTTCTACAGTTAAAGAATAATTCACTTTCTCTTTTACTTTATAGCTGACCGAGAGTGCAAGGAACTGGAGTTGCATTTAAAATGTCCCATTTGACTGGAGGGTTGACGCTTACAGGCATTTTCACCCAGCAGATCGTTGCCCTCTCTGCTCCAATTCCCCACTTATCTTCCATTTGTGCCAGCAGCGACTTTAACAGGGCTGCGGACCAGCTTGTGTTGTGTTTCGCCCGGTCACGACTGAGCTGGTTTTGTAAAGCCTGCATTTACATTGAGCTGAGAGCAGTGGGTAATTTGTCCATATTTAATGAGGCGGATGGTGGGCAGGTAAATTGTTGTTTTCAGTCCCATTTTTCTCTCGGTGAATAGCGGCAGAACAAATTGCTAAATTGTTGTTTTCTCTCAGGATTCTCCTTGAAGTTTACATCGAGCTTTGTGGGCAGGTGAGGAGAAAACGGTTGCAGATCATTTTTCTTCTTCTCTGCTGTTCTATGCAAAGGGATTACATTTAATAATTATCTGCACTGACTAACCATATGCCATCCCTTCTGTCCAGCTCCAGTCCAGGGAAGGGGGGGGGGATTCACATAGACATAGTGTGAACGTGGATTCAACACAAACAACACAATGGTTGATTTCATAAGATACGTGGCATCATTTTTGATCTCACATTCACACATCCAATCAACAAACGTTTTCACAAAAACAAACAAAAAAAAAGAGCACAGCTTTTGACACAGGCTCAAATGTACCAATGCTTCAGCACATGTATCCGTAGTGTGAACACCGTCATGAATTTAGATTTGCCGGTTATTCTTTGTTTTGTTTTTTACTACAACTAGCAGCTTGTGGGACTCGTGCAGTGCCTGCGAGGTAAAACCGCAGACTGAAAACGGACGGTGATCTGTGACTGTTCTTCTGATAGATCTTTGGATAACAGAGCGACTTCTGAATTTTGTTTTCGAGTACAAAGGAAACGTCCCGACATTGCAGCTGCTGCAGAGCAGTCGTGCGATATTTCGGCGCTGCTGTACGTCTGTGAATCTCTGGTTTCATGTTCACCATCTTACAGCCTTTTCCCTTGTGATGGGTTTTCTTTACAAAGAGGGGGGCTTCACATGAATTAAATATCAGTGTTTTCTCACACACACATCAATAAAAGTTTCTTATATTATCATGAACAATTAGAAACACTGGATATGGTCATAGTTTTCATTTGTCATCAGCACTGCGGTCGCCATCATCTTCTTTGTCGTCCTTCATTCTGATTGGTCCCAATTTTGTCTTTTCGTTGATCTCCAGACTTTGCTTTCCAACATCTTGATCCTCCAGGTTACAGTCCATCTTCGAAACCACCTTCTTTAACGTTCTTTAGCTCCAGCTCTCCATACTACAGTATAGTTATGTCTTTTTAAGTTTTACAATTGCACGGTAACAACATCAACACGTGACGCCATTGAAGTTTAAAGAAAAAAAGGGGGGGGGGGGGTTCTTTGCGGGATAAATGAAGCTGTTGATTGGCATAAAAGGAGAGGGACTTGGCTCAATTAAAATGAGGGTTAGTTGGTGACTACAGCGTTTCATTATCACAACTTTAAGACAATTCCTACAGGGGGGATAAGAGTAAGACAAGAGAGAGGGACGGAGGAGTGTTTACAGTCTGTAGAGTGTTCGTAGGACAGAGAGAGTACAGTATGCGAGTGTGTGTGTGTGTGTTGTCGGGTGGACTATTTTATATTGTATTATTTCCCTGGTCTCTTCATGGACTTTATTCAGACCTTTCTCTAGTTGTGTTGCCTCCAGTCTGCTCTCTCACCTTTTCACTTTTATCTTCCACCTTCATCCTTCTTCTTCATCTTCGTTGTTTCCTTCCGAGGCCGGCTGACGGCTCTCCTTGTTGTCTATCTCTTCTCCTCTCCTGCTGGTTTGGCAGTACACTGGAACAATACCAGCCTTGTATATGCTATTAAACGGCGTTGTCCACCGATGATCATGGATGATTTAAAACTCTGTTAAATAATCTCAATTTAGAGGGTTTATGTATTCTAGCAGCGTTTCATCACTGGATAGATGGTGGGTCTCCTTTCAAGAGCTGCGAATCCAAAACATGTTTGGATACAGTTTGAGATTGTTTGTGTTTCGTGAGGAAATTCGGCTTTTCAGGAAATAAAGAAATGGGAAGAAAAAATCGAATCTGAAACACTCAAAATAGTTTTTGACAATCTCGATCCACCTCTACTACTCATCTCTCCTCGTCCGGTTCCAGGTTAACGCCTCCATCTCTCTCTCTCTTTCTCTCTCTCTCTTCATATTGGCAGTGGGTCTCTCTCCCTCTCCTCTCCATTTAAAATGGTAAATGGCAGTAGGCGTCCAGTGAAGCCAGCAAAATGTAAATCAGCCACATGGAGACGAAAAGCAGCGACGTTATCCTCTTGCATGTCCGCGGTCCGCCCAGCTCGCCGCCGGCCACCGATGCCCGCCGCCGGTACAGCAGTATCATCACACACAACACTGCCATGATGGTGTAGAGGGTGACGGAGAAGGCCAGGTTTCCCGGGTCCACCTTGAACACCTTGCCCTTGGAGCGCCAGACGACCGCGGCCATGGTCCACGCCACGCCGATGCCAAGGAAGACGTTAACGGCGTTGGAGCCAGTGACATTGCCAATGGAGGCGTCGGCGTACTGGTCCTGGATGGCGGCAACCTTGCTGGCGAATGTGTCTGAAAGACAACGACAAAACGTGTACAATTTAGGGTTTCATCATTGTTTATGGCGTCATTTGTAAGATTCTTAATCTTACGTTTTTTTATTGATCTTGTGTTTTGAAACTTTCTAGCAACTGTTTTAGGAAACTATGCCACATGAAGACAATGCAATATGGAAATAAGACTCCTGAAAATGACTTCATGATTCTTAGTTGACGTCTTTCTCACAAGCCACTGTGGAAGCGACCTCAAGGTAACATCGAGTGTGAAACAATGCACGTAGAGTAGCTTGATCTCACAACCGGGACGTGGCATACAAGGCAAAGACAAACACAAAAGACAAGCCAACGGGTGTACAAAGATCAAGGTATCGGGTATCATAGGAGCACTGTTCCTCTGGTTCACTCCACTGTGAACCAGTTAGTGTAAATGGAAGTCAGTATTTACAGAGATAATTACACATTTCATGGATAAAGAGACAGAGAAACAGGCAGGGGTAAATAATACATACAGATAATCTAGAAAAGCTGCTTGTCAGTATGAAGTTGTACCAATCTTAACGGGACATTTGAATTTGTTGTTGCTAACTGTTATGCGAAGGTATTTTGCTCGTTGGTTTACCAGCGGTAAGTACTCCAATGCAGAGAGAAAAAATAGACAATCCAGTGTTTGTGTGTTTACTTTATTTTGCTCCAGGATGATTGGCTTTCGCTTTTCCGAACAACGGTAGCAAGCGCAAACGTTGCATGACCCACAGTCAGCCACACTTCAAACCCATGTTGGAAATCATTTTCAGTCAGATGTTATTTTTCATCTGTATTCTGGAAATAAAACATAGAAATTTGACTTGGGTTACTTTATTATTTGTTCCGTTCTGTAATCCGCAGTTGTATATTTGCGTTAGCCCGAGACAGCACAGATCTCGGCCTAATTAATGCTTTTAGTTGCTTTAGTTGCATATTAGTGGAGCTCTGTGGCGCTGAACAGATATTGGGTAAAAAGCACAGAGACTCTACAACTGGGTTGGCAGGGAACACCATGCAGGGAAACAGCTGCCAGTTATTGTACGCCTGTCTCGGCTTATTTCTACAAATAGACGAGTCTCAATTCTCATTTGACTGAGAGCGAGATTAGTTGAAATTCATATCCCAACATAAAAAAAAGAAGAAAAGTCAAACTTTCTTGGGGGGGATGAATCGTAATACCGCTGTTAGTAGACCGTAAAAAAAACAAGTTTGTGTGTATTGACACACTGTGGGTTTGAATCTGAGTCATGGAACTGCACATTATAGCCCCACACACAAATACACACTTACTACTGCTGGCACCACAGAAGAAGATTATACCCCCATTTAGCAAACCGTTGTATCATATTTTGCATATTCACCAAGTTTATAATGTTATATATTTGCCAGCCGTCGTGAATTACCTTCCTAAAGACCCTATTTACAAAACAATACGTGGTACTTTCAGAAACCGTGTTACCTGATTCCAGACCTCTGTCAGTAACTGTGATGTGAATTGGATCATGCCCGAGTACAAAGTAGTACTGTGCCAGTATGAAGACAATCTGTGATCACTGCAGGATTCGTTCACCACCAACGCAAACCTCTTCACCGTGTTCACGGCATTCAATCCTCCGATCAGCATTTGTCCTCTAATTGGCTAAATATGCAAATCTGGTGTAAATTGGCTGGACAATCCTTTGGGGGTCTCCTTTGTAATAATGCAGAAAAGCATTTATGACTCAAAGGAGGGAAGTCAGGGAGTGGGAAATGTCTAACAAGCTTAAAGGAGATAACAATGACACGCATGTACTGTACACACACACACACACTCACAAGGAAACACACACTCCCACTGGAAGTTATAATGACCAAAGGGACCTGCCACATTAAAACTTGCATCATCTCGACAGAGCAAACACATTTTCAGCCAAACACACCTGGTTACCGCAGCACACAGGTCAGAATGATGGATGATACAGCAGCGGAAACACAACATCCAATAAGAGGAGGGGAGCGAGGGAGGGATGAGTTAGGTAACACCAAGTCAGAATAATAAATTGACCGGGATGGGGCACAAGAGCAAGCGTAACAGATAAGTGAGATGGGATGTGAGAATGCGAGAGCGGGAGGAGGAAACAGACACAACAAAGTGAAAGAGATTCAGAACAGGGAAAGCAAGAAAAGACAACAGATGAACATGTGACTTGTGATCGGACAAACACAGCGATAATGGATATCAAATCTGTTTTTACAGCCTCAGAAGTCCGACACACGACATAATATGGCTGCTGAAGGAATTGATTCAGACCTCGCCTCAAGCGTTGCAGGAGCGTGGAGTAGCAGCAAAAGGAGCTTTTTCTATAAATCATTTGATGGAGAAAGAATAAAAGGGCTGACGAGAGGAACGAGGCAGGGAATTGAATTAAAGCCTTGAGACCAAGCGTCCCCCTCCAGGCGGAGACCAGCTCGGGCTGAAGGCTCGGTGATGGAGCCGGCGTTTTACAATTCACTTTTTATTTCCAGCCGGCTTACTGATGCCGGCTGCTATTGAACTCAGATGGAGGAGAGAGGATAAGTCTTCCTCTATTATGGGTTTGTTTGTTCGTCTGGAAATTTGGGAAAAATATGCATCGCATTTCATATGCTTGACTGTTATGTAATGTCAGTAAGGAAATGTGTAGCACGCACAAAAGGTGAACTGGTTTGCCTCCATCACTCGACACACTCACCTGGCACTGATGTTCCCAGCGCCACAAACACCACAGCTGTCACCGAGTCCTTCAGTCCTATCGTGCAGCCGAAGTGAGACGCCAGATCGCCGGTGACCGCCGTCAGGACGCCGATGAGCGATATGGAGACGATGAAGCAGGCCCAGCCGTTCCAGTACTCCGTGGGCGGGACGAAGGCGAACAGAACCTTCCAGAAGACGGTGAGGAAGTGCATGATGTAGTCGAAGCAGGACGGCAGCCGCTCTTCGCCGCTCTCCTCGTCGTCGTCGTCTCCTTTGGTCGCAGAGGGCGATTCAAACGTTGACGAGAGAGACGGACAGAGAGGAAGAGCAGAGAGACAATTGAAAGAGAGGAGTGAATGGACATAAACTATACGAGGTTTAACGTCAAAGGCTGGAGACAGATGGAGCTTCAGCAAGAATGTATCCTGATGCAGTAGCATACAAAGATCTCACATTAAAGGAAAAGTTATACTGTGATCGTATACTTCTTCAGGACTGTTTGTCGGATAGCTTTGGAAAACCCCACACTGTTCCGAGGAGGAATAGGGGAGACTGTCACTGGCCGCCGCTGTTCACCAGAACAGCTAGTAATAACCTATCCACAAATTGTTCATACAAATATCTTTAAAACGTTGTGCCAGGCCAGGCCAGCTGTTTCCACCTGCTTCCAGTCATTGTGCTGTGATACGCTAGTGCAGTGTGGATATTTTATCCCTTGCCAAGACCCACTGTGTTTCCTTAAAGCACGACTAAAGAATACTGTGCTCGGTCTCGTGTTAACAAACTAAAAATTTGAAAAAAAAGCCAGCATTGGATATTTAGGATCAGCAATGAAACCTGCACGACAATTACACCATCAATAGATCGATATGAATGCAGCAAATGGTTCAAAATAAAATGCTGTTGCAGGACCAAAAGAAATGTACTTTTTTTTATCAACCAACAGCCTTTCAAAATAAAAAGACTGGTTTGTGTGTGTGTCTGTGTGTGTGTGTGTGTGTTACCTGCACTGACAGTTACAGCACTGACAAACTGCTCCCTCCAGCTGCTGCTTCCCACCACCAAGGCCAGGTTTGTCTTCTTGATCAACTTATCTACTGTACTCTACACACACACACACACACACACACACACACACACACACACATTCACAAAGCAAATAAGCAAGTGCATACAGACCAGGCAGGAGAGGAAAGACACAACCCTCAAGTTGTTAATTCACTCGCACTCAGGCAGAAGAGGAAAACCTTTCATTTAGCATAATTAGCATAACTCAGCTGACAAGACTTTGTGAGGAGAGAACCCTGCATAGTTTATTGTTATCTAATAAATGAGACACTACATTAGAAAAACACAAGATTTACTGTGTGTTGGTAGTCTCAACAAGAGATTTCAAATCAATTCCAGTGTTTGGTCACAATTAAGGATTTATAGAATGGAATGTGATACTGGACCCAGACACCATTACAAAAATGCACGATTGCAAAGTAGTAGATGGAAGAACTAGCATTGCATGCACAAGCAAACGAAAAAGGGACAAAGATAGATAACCTTTTCAGCCCACCCAAGAAGCGTATGTACTGCTCTCTGCACAGGCACACACACACACACACACACACACACACACACACACAGTTTTGCATGTCTGCCATCAAAATGACGAGCAGCTCATCAGAGAGTCCATTACATGCTGACAGAATGACTCGTTCATCCTTTGGACCGGGGCACTTCCCTTCAAACCGCTTTAGATCCAATTTGTAATTGAAGCCAGTTCACTTTCTAGGTTGATAATGAATGCAGTTGACTTGATGGCTGCCAAACTGGTGGTTATTGTTATTTAAACGTGACGAGCTAAAATACAGAATGAAAGGGAACACTTACACGCACATATGCACACGCTTACCTTAAACTCGTAGGACTCTTCTATGATCACTTCTACTTGGGTGTTTTCGCCCAAACTGGGACAGCCCATCTTGGCCACTTCCTCCTCCTCTGCTCCGACCAATGGCTTGTTCTCATTGGAGTCACCTAGAGTGACCACAGACATGAACGGGTCAGTGTTGCCAGTAGGGTTGGTGTAACTGTGCAGAGGCTATGCAGTACCAACCCAAACAAATCCAATTAAAAGTAGTCATGTTTCACTTTCTGTCTTCCGATTACCATAAGTTCCACTCTTCATCCATATGTCTCCTCCCTCCCTCTTCACACTCAGTGACAGATATAAATTGAGTCAGCCGTTATCAGTGTGGACCTGCTGTAGCAGCGTACAGGATGTGTGCGGCTCGGTGTGTTTCTGTGTGTGAATGTCAGTCAACGAGCTTAGGGACGGTCGTATTAACACAATTATATTTCCTCTGTAATGAAACATGCCACAGGCTGTTGGCTCTGTATGCCTGACATTGAGAGTGTAGACCTTTACACCACTAGCTTTTGCCACCTTTTCTACAGAGGAGGCGTAGCGTGAACAGCTCGTTAGCACTGTCTACACAGGGAGCGTTCAGGCACAAGGTCTTTTTTTGTCTTTTCTGTCATCTTGTAAATGTTTAAATCGTGTGGAAATTCAACAGAAATGTCAAAGCAGAACAAGCTGCAGAAATTGACCCAGTGTTCTTAAAATCCTTTCCAAGCCACGTCCATGGTTCAATGTGAAACGGTTCCCAAGTTAATCTGACTTCAGATCGGTGGTTTCAGACAATCAACGCAAGTCTGACACTGTTTATAAGAGACGTGTGTGCAGGAGACTGAAATAAAGACTCCATTCTGTCTGTCACTGTGTTCCCCCTCCTGGCTTCTAGACACACACACACACACACACACACACACACACACACACACACACACAAAGACACCCACCGTGTTTCTGCCCTATCTCCAACAGAACAGGCTCTCCCAGCTCGACGGTGAAGGTCTTGTTCTTCTCATACTCCTCATCATCAATTATCTTCACCTCGATGATCTTCCTGTTAAAAAGCGAAGAGAAGGATGAGACTCGGCGAGTGTATCCCAGATCATTAACCTTTATAGTTTGAAGCTCTCCCTTATAATAAGAGTTTCCATCGCTAATGTATTCAGACCAGTCCATTAAAACTGGGGAAGTCTCCCCCGTCAGAATGTAATTAGACAGACAGGGCTGCTGCTGCTACATCATGTCCTGACTATCAAAACCTATTCGCTAACCTTAAGTAACAAACAAGAGACATCACAAGAAAATGAACAGCCTCTGAAAAGAGGAAGCTTGAAGCCCAAGTTGACATTGCTCAGTGGGACACTACGTGGCTGCTTTCTTCCCCTCGTTACCTTTTTCTCCAGTGGATGGTGGTGCAATGCTCCGCCCCACTTGAGACATTTTTTAGATTTTAGGAGCAGCCAGGGGAGAGCCCTAATGCAGCGAAAAGAGTTTTAAGGTGGTGCGTACCACAACCTGACCTTATCAAGTCAATTGGAAATAAAGCTATGGGGGTGTAAAAGATGAAATGGCATCGTTATTACATCTGTCAGTGTATTTACAGGCAGAGAATCCTTTAACGTGAACTTTGATTGGAAGGTTTTAAAAAACACTTTATTGGACAAGAAAGGTCAAAGATATTTAACATACTGCATATTTGTCAATCTATCGTTTTAGGAAAAGAGTATTTGGAAAGATGGACGTCTGTCAGCTCGATACTTTAAGGATACACTTGACGGAATAAAGAAGGCTGACAGTTGAGGAAGTATTTCACTGCTGTCTAACTGGTGCTGGTATTGGCTGATGATGTCTTCAGTGTGAATAAAAGAGACATTTTGGTCCTTCTACATGGAAATCACATCTGTTTGGCCTCCTTCTGGTCTGTTTCACCCAGAGTATATAATCTCCATCTCAACAATCCATCTGTATCTGACAGACTAAGAGGAAGAGCGAGTGTTCATTTCCACCTGGTTGTGCCATCATATGCTTCACTGTCAGCCATGTTGGCTCCGACACCACAAATAGGCTTCGGCTCGACAAAGAAAACCAGGAGGGAGGAGGGGAAGGTGAGAGAGCGATGGCGGCGGTGGTGTGGAGAAGTGGAAGCACATTGTTTTCAACGGTGAACTGTCACAGCAACAGAGGATGAAACTGGCTGGATTTGCTATTTCCAGCATCACATCAGGTTGAGCGGCCAACTCTCAGCAACGGTCGAAAAGACATGAAAGGTGTTTCATCAGATGTGAAACAAGAGTACATGTATATCCATTGAGTGGAGGACGAGTGGGACGGAAGAAATGAGATATCTGTTGTATTGCCGTTTTCTTTTCTTTAAAATAATTTCCAGTCATCTGTCTGTAGTAGCATGTTAGCAGAAAAGGAAAGATTGACAGGTGGAGCAACAGTAACTACAGGGGGCGGGGCTTAACGTGCTGCCAGCTGACAGTGAGTTGGAAGAGGAAAGACAGAGGTAAGAGAATAGGGACTGAAAGAGGAGTACACACACACACAATAATACCTCCAACGGTCAGGAGCATGCACACACTGGATATGTACACTCGTGTTTTTCATGCCGCACATCACACACATTACGCAGTCTGTGGTTTGTATGAACAAACAGCCAGCCCCCCCCCCCCCCCCCCCCCCCCTTGTGCCCACGCGTCACTAGTACCACAAAAACCCACACACATGCACAAACAATACAGTACACAAACATGATACCTGTGAAAACATGTTCCTGTTAAACACTTGGGGATTCATACACATATGTATTCATTAATTTAGCCAATTAACACATGCAGACAACGCACACACACACACACACACTCGCTGCAGTGCTTTCATTATTCATAGTTGGTGTTGGCTGTTGCAGCTCTTCCATCTGTGCCTTCTCTCTCCATCTCCATCTTCAGCCCTTCTCTTTTAGTCCCCTCTTACCCTCATCTTCCCATTATCACATAAAGATGGCAATGTAATTCCATCATCCAGTTGTTCCAGACTGAAGTATCTCAACAACTCTTTGATGGATTACCATTCCATCTGGTTCAGGTAGTCGTGGTTCCCAGAGGCTGAATCCTAAGGACCCGGGTGATCCCCACACTTTTCCTCTCGCACCATCATGAGACATTAAAGTTTTGAGTGAAATGTTTGAACAACTGATGGAAATTGTTACAGATGTTACAGATGCTTATCTTACAACCTCTCGATAAGGTGTTATCTTATCGCCGATAAGGTGTCTCCCTCTCTTAACCGTTACACAAGAGGCTCACTTTACGTAACTAGTTCTCCTCTTTGCAGAATAGGTGGGGAATTCCACTGGGACCGGATACACTTGCACATTTTCCCAGAGAAATGTGATCTAAAGGCTCATGTGACCAGTAAATTATATAACAGCATCTCCCATATAGCCTTCAAGCCACACAGACAGGAGGCTGTACACACACACATCATGTATTTGCATGTTGTACCCGCTGAGTTTTACATACCTGCCAGTTGCTTTCTAGTGCTGCCTACACCATAACACACACCTCTCTCTCTCTCTCTCTCTCTCTCTCTCTCTCTCTCTCTCTCTCTCTCTCTCTCTCTCTCTCTCTCTCTCTCTCTCTCTCTCTCTCTCTCTCTCTCTCTCTCTCTCTCTCTCTCTCTCTCTCTCTCTCTCTCTCTCTCTCTCTCTCTCTCTCCAAACACAGATACACACATACCAAGTTCAACCAGCACAGAACTTGCACTGCCAGAAATAGAGAGTGAAAAAGGTCATCAAAGAGTATTATTGATTGAAAAGCCCTGAACAGAATCAAGACGGCTATAAATCAATTTAATGGATATGTTTCATATTGCCGCAGGGAGAGTGTGTGTGTGTTTGTTTGCATGTGGCCCTAAAGTTGTTACGGAAGTGAATGATTGAGCGACAGTTTGATTTGATTAGTTGAGACCTCATCGCATTACTTAATGGAACTCTGTTTGTATCTCTGTCTCCATCACTTTCCATTTTCCTTCTGGCTCCACCTCTACTTTTGATTTACAACCACTGGAAGCTGTATCTGTATGCGCGCGCGCGCGCGCGTGCGTGCGCGCGTGCGCGCGTGCGTGCGCGCGTGCGTGCGTGTGTGTGTGCGTGTGTGTTTGTAGGTGTTTTCAGGCATTGAAGGCCTACCATATTTGCAGGTGCTGTGGGCCTGTGTGAACCACAGCAGCAAACAACTCATTTCCTTGAGTGAGGTTGATTTATAAACGCACTCAAGCTTTACCGTGTGAGAGAATTCCCGCTACACAGTCAAATTAAGATCATAAAAATGTTACAGAACAATGCAAGCCACAATGTCGTTGTTTTCCTGAAGCAAAGCCCCTCTGCTTGGCTCTGTGAGAAAGATGGAGAGGATGAAGACATGCACATTCTTCAGATGACCACAAGGATTGTAACAGTCAACAAAAAAACTGGATGACAGTGATTTGATTGCAGTCCAAATACCTGTGAGATTCTAATCACATTGCACTTACCTTACTTGATTACACGGACAGTGTCTGGAGTTAATGCACTGTGAGCTGCAGGCGGCCAGCTCAAGCATCTTTCTTCTACTTTCACTTGTTTGGTAAAAAGCTGCACTAACCATCGAGTGTATATAAGAAGTGGAATTGGTCAGCGTGATGTCACTCATTTGTTCGTGGACTACGGTCCTGAAGCCTCGAGTTCGGGCATTTTGGCCGTGGCCATCTTGTTTTTTTTGGAACCAAAGGTGTCACAAGAGGGTGAACGTAAGTAACAACGGAAAACCGAACAGGACTTTTTTTAGGCAACCAAAAATGTACAACTGAGTTTCATGAAGGGGAAAACACACTGTGTTAAATTTGTAAGACGATTAACATAGACCACTCTCAGACAAGCGGACGCCGTGTCAATTAGAAGGTTAGATGCTCTAAGTAGACCCCACTTTATCGTCTATTTAACTCTAAGTGGAACATCAACTTACCAAATGAACCTCATTGAATTACGTTTACTGAGGTAATACATCAAGTGAGAAGTAGGGTCATTTTCTTAGAGACTTCTATACAATTGGACTTCTTCTTGCAACCAGAGAAGTCGCCCTGTGACGGCCTTCTAGAAAGAATGCAAGTCTAAATCACTACACGACACTAACACTTCAATTCACATCAATTATGTTAATTGGCAACCATGACATCCAGCTTCAGAGATCAAATCTTGTGTGCTTCTACGGATACATTCACTGAGCGAGTATCAGCATCCAATGCGTCTTTCTGTGTGAAGTTATATCCACATCTGACACGTCTAAATATGACAGTTTGTTTGATGTTCTCCTTCTGCAGAAGTACCTGCACTTCAGGAGCCTTATGGACGTTTTTTTTAGCGTTTGGAGTTTTATGTGGATCATAAAAGGGCTTGAGATGTGGTTCATTCTTCTCTTCTGAATGGCGGTATAACCAACAAAACAATTTGAGGGAGGCCAACTGGGAGAGTAGAAGAGAGAGAGAGAGAGAGAAAGAAAGCTCTCAGGGAAAGATATTACCCCTCTCAAGCATATTATGGAATGCTTAATGAGAAACACACACACACTGTTTCTCCCACATAAACACTCTAAGTGGTCTCCAGCTGTGGTGAGTAATGAAGTTGCATCTCTGGTGTGTGTGTGGGATGACAGAGATGGATCGGTGCGTGAGATGATTTGAGGTTTGAGGTTTGAGGAGAGGGACAGAGGAAGATATGAGGCGGGAGTAGAGGCTGAGAGAGAAGGTAAGAGAGGAAGGACAATAAGATAGAACGCACCAGATGAGGAAGGGTGTGAGACAAGAGAATGAAAAGATAGAGGTTCCGCCTGCGGCTCACATGGGAAATTCAATAAATTCCGGGGACAAGTGACGTCAGACAGTCAAACACATGGATGACACTGTTTGGTTCTCCACCAAAGGGCATCACAAGAAGGGGATTTATCTCGACTTATTTACTTGCTGCATTCAGGGTATTTTACGAGCCAATCATTCCTAGTTGTTGGCACAGCTGTTGCGTGGCTGCTACAGATGCACTCACATTACAAACTTTTAATAAATATACACAGAATCAAAATTAAGAGCTACCATTTTTTAGAGAAATAACCAAAACTTGCTATATTGCTTACATTACGTTGATTCATTTTTCATCCAGAATTTACAAGAAGACACTTACAGTTCAGATTACAATGTAGATATTGTTTAATAAAGAACATAATGTCGGTAATGGAAATACAAAATTATATTTCCTGATTTTTCAATGGAGTTTTAGGACTTTTTACCTGCATGGCACAGGGACGTATCAGGGCCACTCTTTTCAAGGATTGCAAATAGTAAAACATATTCTTACAGTGCATCACATATTAGCTTCACTGTCATTGTTTATCTCGTGTTTTAAAAGACTGCATACAATCAATATTCTCTTTTAAATATCCTTCTGGCTCCGTTTTTTAGATTTCTGTTTTGTGATCTCGCAAAGCCCCCGAATGCACGTTCACCTTCGAATGCACAACACGACCCGATTACGGATGACACATTATGCTACTATAATCCAATTGCTGGGTAAGGGGCATCAACTGTATTGTGGGACAGCCATAGCACCCTGATGGGGAAATATGACAACCCAGCTTCAATCAGCCCCGTCTGTAAACAGCCTCTGCATCCAGGAAGCAGAGGAAGAAGGGTTAGAAGAGACAGACAGGATGAAGCAATCAAAGTCACTTATACACCATATTTATATATTGTACATGCCCGAGTCTGTCCTCTGATCAGTCAGCACGCACATGCATGCACGCTAATGCCTTCCCATCTGCATTACGTTGTGTAGGATTAAGCTTTGACACAAACCACATCATGCATACAGTATAACCACACACACTCAAATCTGCATGATTTGATGGACTGTAATCTACTGTACCGCGATCCACTTGACACAGAAGAGGGAACAAAAGGATTGGAGGAGAGAATGGAAGAGGGTGAGGAAAAAATAGGCAAGTGTATGGAAGAGAGAATGAATAAGAGACAAATAGAAATGTAGGGCAGAGGATGAGGGGATGAGATACACAAAAAGAAGGAAAAGGGAGAAGAGAAGGAGAGAAAAATGGCATGCACCATGACAGAAGAAGGAGGGGGAAAAATGAAAGGGGGAGAGAAAAAGACGGGAGGTGTGGAAAGGTAAGACAGGTACGGAATAGAAGACTAAAGACAAAAGAGGAAAGAAAGACTGTGAGTTTGGTGAGAAACAGGGAAGCTGTGGAGGTTTGATCTCGTCGCCCACTGATCGAAGCATGTAAGCACGACTATACTCTGCCCGTTTGAGATGGACATGTTGGACAGAGGGGATACACTTCAATGCAAGCAGAAATGATACGAGATGAGGGTTCTGAACTGAATGCGCTGGCAGGAGACGGTATAGCAAACACTGCTGCACGGACCAGTCATTGAAAATGAGTCCACATTGCGATTGGTCATTGATTAGTTCTTCGGCCGCAATCTATTCTTTTGTTGCCCGAGGTGAAAGTCCCCAAACTCCCATCAAATATAATTTAGTTGTATTGGGAGAAACTTTATACAAAAAACAATTATACATTCATCAATTGATACATTTCTCTCAGCACACGTCAGTGCGGATTCCACAGATGAGCTCACAACAACTCATGGGCGTTTTAATTAAAATGCAAATGACCTCCAGCACCCCCTGCTGGAACCACCGTAGTGATGCGGCACTAGCTGCTACTGGTCCCGGGGCAGAGTGGCAAAAGACAACTGCAGATATTTGTTTTATTTCAAGTGCCATATTTTGAGAAATACATGTTCTTCTGGTATGTGTATTTGTTTTGAAGAGGAGAGTAGAAAGTGCTTCTTGTCTCTGCTGCTTTAGGTGATGCGCTCTCTCATTCTCAGCCCTGTGCAGTCGGAGAGGATCTCACGAGGACAAGAACGCACTTAACAGTTTTCAAGAGGGAGCAAAATAAAAAAAAAGGAAACACGAGAGAGGAAAGAAGCAGGGAGTGTGTGGGCAATAAGAACTAAAGGAAACATGCAAATCGGTATTTACTGAACAGCTTCTGCATTCGTGCATCTACGTGTGAATCAACTATCACCTAAACACATTCACAGCAATGCACACATCATCAACAACTTTCCCTCTTTTGGACACTGAATACTTTGAATGTGGTTCACGCTGACAGTTTGGAGGGTTTTGGATTGAAGGCTTAGCTGAAGATTCGAGGCTTATAACTTTAATAATATGAGACAGACTGACAGCCATGGCATCAACCCAGACTCCCCTCGCTAATTGTACATGGCACTTTGCCCTCCCTGTGCAATTGCTGTCCATTTAATAAGTAAAGAGTAGAGCAGGATCCAGATCCAATGGTATGGAAGGGTTTCGGTTTGCCTCCGAAGGGAATAGCCCGACCTCATGAGAGCGCATCAATCTGTGAGTCAGTTGACAGGTGTTTTGATGTGGCTCGTTCATCATGGGTTTGACCAAACACCATGACTTTATATCATACTTTATGTAACGGCTGGTGTTGTCAACCATTTTGCAGCTTTCCAAGGAAGCGCCGCATGTAATTCACTCCTGGAAAATGTTACGACGTGCTCAAGGAAACAGTGAATCCTAACGAGGACAACGAGCTTGTTAGGAGAATAATTATTCATCTACATGGTACATTTTAACAAACACATTTGACTTTTTGAGGTAAAATGAATCCCCTTTCGACCAATTTCTTGGACTTTTATTGACGTCTAAATGTAAAACTTGTACACAGTAGCATACAGTGTGTAACATTAACCTCAGACTCTATGCTGTCGTTAGGTGGTTGCCAAGGAATGACCAAAGTACATAACGGCCACCCTGCTTTCCCGATGCTGATGTTGTGTTTCACAAGAAGTTGTTTAAACGGTGCGGCTGCCAGTTCTGCCTTCCCCCATCCGCAAACCCTTTTAATTATACATCGTTGTTGTTTTTACAGCGGAGCGATGCACAGAGAGATGGGTAGATGGGAATGGAGGAAAGATGAGATGAAAGAGAACGGTTAGTGAGAGATGGAAAAAAGAGAAATTGAAAGTAAAGAATCGGGGAATATAAAATAAAGAGACAAGCCAATGAGTGCAAGGATGAAGGATGAATTGGTCTCGATGGACGAACAGATGGAGAGACTGAAGACAAAGACAAAGATGCAGCGAGTGAAATGAAAGGAAGACTGTCAGAGAAAAAGAGGGCAGAAGAGAGTAGAAAGAGAGGGAGAACGAGTAAGGATGAGAAACAGACAGACAGACATCACTTCATCTTAACTACCCCTTATCCATTCTCCATCTTCATCAAGGGTGGGGAAATGATGAAAAACAAGCAGTGTTGAAGACAAACACACACACAGAGATGAATGAGCGATGGGCAATCGTCCTTCCTCCTCTTTTGTTGTCATCCCTTGTTCTTTCATGCCCCCCCCCTCCCCCTCCTCTCTCTTTCTCTCTCATCTCGTCTGTTCTCATGTTTGAACACTTCCATCATATATTTATGTTCTGGTCAAATAGGTGGCTGCCATGGAGAACCAAGCTGTTTGAGGAATGTTTCACTTGCCTCCATGTTGTTAGAACGGACGTTAGGTTTAGTTTAAGTTGTTAAAAGGTTAGGGTTAGGGTTAGGGTTAGGGTTAGGGTTAGGGTTCACCTTACTCCACACTTTCCCACAGTAAAATATATACTCTTTATCAAATCCTCATTGAAACTATTTCATGTTTGAGTGAAATATGCAAACCTAAAACCCATTTTCATGGCTGCATGCACAGATAAAACAGTTTAGATGTGCTGTGCATTGAATTATGGATAGGCATCAGCTTCTTAATCTGATGCATCCCTTTCATAAGTATCTTAGAAACCCATCTTAGTGGAGCATATTCTTCAACAAGCCTGGAGCATTCAGGGCCCCTGGACTGTTGGGGCCATTGGGCAATCCAGCCTTGATCTGCACAATCATTTAAAATGTGCAGTGTCAGTGCAGCATGAGTTTGTAATGACCACGGTGTGATAAAGGGTTAAAGGTCAGTAGTACAGACAATGAATGCAGTCAGCGGTGCACCTCACAAGTAAAGCAATCTGTTGTCAGTGTGTAATGACACCTTGGCTTGATTGACTGGCATTAGCGGCTCAAGGTTCCTTTAGGCAGTGGGATATATACACCGCCATGCCAAACGCTGCCAGGTTCGCATGTGGCTGCTTGCCAAAGGCTTTCACTCACACAGACACCACCACCTAATTCTAATTCTCTCCCTGCCCCTGGCACAGTAAAAGTGACCACTCCTCTGTCTCCCTCCCCTCATGTCCTTCACTCGTTCTCCCTGTTTCCCTCCTTCTCCAGCCAGGGTGCCAACAGTTGGCCGTTCTCCTCATCCATCGTTCCTTCCTCTCTTCCTCCTGTCCTAGTTGTTCTGATGTCCTCCCTCCAGCCATCATTTGCTCTCATTCTCTCTCTTCCCACCTCCACCTGCCCTTTCCCCTCCCTTTTGTTTTTTTCTCCAAGCAATTCATCTGTCTCTCTTACACCCTCCCCTCCACACACTCTGTTTCTGTCTGTCTCACCCGACTCCTCGCTCCATTTGTCTTTCTTCACCTTTCTCTCTCTCTCTCGTGTTCTCATCTACTGCCCATCCCTTATTCATCTTTTCTCTGACACCTTCATTCTCCTCCTTCGTCCCCTTTGTCTGTCCGTCTGTCTTTTTCTATATCAATCACCACACACACACACACACACAAACACAACTGTGTTTCTCTCCTGGAGGTCGTGAGAGGGTTTTATCATTGACCATCAGGGGAAATTAGAGTAATGTGAATGAGCCACAAAAAAATATGACTGTGCATCAAGTGGTACTGTACTAGAGCTGAATTATAAAAGGTTAATATATTTGATCATGTGATTTCCCAACTGCATTCTGGACTTTTATTAACTATAATTAGGCGATGTTTCCTGTTTGACAGAAATGAAAACAAGGAAACTTGTGATTTTAGGAGAAGTAACAGCAGCTATTTCTTGATAACAGCAGCTCTTTAAGAATTAGCAAAGTGACACAATAACAGTGCTCGGGTCTTGTCGAAGGCTACAATCGGTTGGATGTGGCCAGTAGTTTCCATCCAAATTCAGCTCAAATATTGTGCAAATGTATCACATGTTGGTGGCGCTAATTCTTAAATCAGGTGCTGTTAAACCATTGCAGAAGAGGAGATGACACAATTAAAAGAAAGACAGTAAAACCGTCAAAAGGCTTTTCTTCCTCCTCCTCCTCCTCCTCAGCTGTCTTGGGTCTGTCTCTTTATTCTGCGCTCTCAAAAGCAGAACACAGGACATTGTTAAATGCATCTCGCGTTTGTTTGTTGGTATGATTATGTCTCTAGAGTTCACCCTTCAACTCCCATTCTCTCCTCCGTTTGTATTTACTGAATCAAAATATTGGCAATGGGTTTATGGCATGCTGAAGAAATACATAATCGAGAGCCATGGAGTACACTGATAACTGCCTAATAAGAGCAGAGACGTGTGTGTGTGTACAAAATGTGTGTGTGTGTGTGTGTTAGTTTAAAGTCTGGCCTGTGCTGACCTTTTAAAAGCTTAGACCAGACTTTCTTAAGCCTTATTTTTCTCCTGTAAATACATATTGTTCAAACTTCACCTGCTATTAACGTTACACACATTCACACACACAATACAGAAAAAAAGATAATTTAAAGGAAAGGAAGAGGACAATGATAAAGTGAACAGTGATTAAGATAGAGGGCAAACGATGAAGTACCAAGAAGAAGCGATGCAGCAAAAGAGGTGAGAAGGAACGGATGGGTGGACGATAAGATGGCGAGGGATGATATGTCATCCTGTAAAATGAAGAGGAAGACAGAGAAGATATCTGCGATGGGGAGAATAAAAGTGAGGAGACGACAGGGCGGAAAGATAGATGGAGCTGAGGTGGAGGGCAAAGAGAGATTAATAAAGGAGAGGAAGGATAAGTGAGAGGTGTTGAGGCAAGAGAGGCAGATCAGGGCAGAATATAATGATGGAGATGAAGAGAGCCGAAGGGAGAAAGAGAGATGATAGAGGGAAAGAATGAGGCAAAAGGGGGGGGACACCAAGATGAGAGCGACAATGAGTTAAATGAAGTCAGATGGAGAGAAGAAGAACTGTGTTGGAAAGAGTAGTGAGAGGGAGCTTGTGTGAGTCACATCGTCTCCTCCGCAAGCTATTCGTGATTTAATCACACTGACATCGCCGAGTGTGTGTGCGTGTGCGTGTGTGTGTGTATCATACCAGATTACCCTGAGCTAGTGCAGTCAGGAACTGGCTCATCACTCTTCTACAGCAGCGTGCATTCATTATGGCGGAGTCGAGTTTCTCAATCTATGGGCTGAGGCCCAAAACAGGTCGCAGTTTGACCCTGGTGGGACTCGACTGGACTGCTGGAGTTACAGATCTGTGTCTTCCGCGAGACTGAGAGACTAAATAACTGACCTAATACGACAGAAGGTCAATCCGATGGTATAAGGTGAAGTTTGACCTGTAACGCAATCTACTTTAGAACCTGAATGCAACACCGTGTGATTATTTCAGTTATTTTAGAGCCAAAGTATATATACGGAATAAGCACACTGTAAATTACACACTATTGATTGACTACTGTTGTTATCATCTCCTACAAGCAGGAAATAAAGACGTTCTAAAACTGTTATCCGAGCACTTATCCTTTGATTGCACCTGATTGCTACACCTACTGCCAGTTTTAGCAATCAGAATATTTCTCTTATTTGTTATATAAAATGCGAGTATAACTATATAAGTGTGTCTCTTGTTTGGTGAACCCTGCCAACCCCACACAGTCTGAGGATGCATTCTCATTTCCCTTCATCAGTACTACATACTGCCATTAAAGCAGTGTCCAACCATGCGAAAGCAGAGGCCACTGCTCTAATGCCATTGAACAAAGCCCTCGAACCAATCTGACGGTATATGGTGGGAATTGCTGTGCCATGCATACAGTAAATCAGCAGATAAAAGCAAAAAAAAGTCTAAAGAAAGACAAACAGATTTCACGCTCCAAGAATTCTCCACGTTGTGAATACAACTGATTGAAAGTCAAGAACTAACAGAGAAGGTCGGCAGAATTTGAATCTTATAAGCTGTTCATCAACTCAATGTAAGAGTTTAGGATTTAGTTGTTTATAAGATGATTAGCCTCTCACGATTAGCATCTCACATCACATGTTGTGCCGGTTGCTGTGAGGCACAGAGAAGAAAGGGGGCGCTATTCTCCCAGCACAAACAGAACTTAACCTTTCACACTCTTTCAATGGCAGATGGTGGAAGGAGTGAAGCAGTAATGAAGAAAACACTTCCCACATATTTATCCTCTTCATTTTTGAAAAAGAAACATGAGGATGCAGCGGTTTTAAAAACAAGAGCAGTGGTGTGAAACATAGGCTCCCAGTCTTTACAAACAGGGCCTCATTTCTTTATAGGAATAATCTCTCTCCACGCTTTGTAGAATTAATTTGATTAATTATATATAAGAGGGATGCCATGCACCGAGGCCATCCCATAACATCCAGGCAGTGGTTAATCCAGTGGTTAATCCAGTCTGCTGAGAAAGATAAGTAAATGGAAAGTGACATCCCAGCTGAACCACCCTGGAACATCCAACCCAGCTTTGTTGGCCAGTGAACCCAGCCCCGAGGCCTTTAATGTGGTCATGGCGTGCCGGGGGGGGGGGGGGGGGGGGGGGGGGCCTTGGAGTGGGCAGGCCCGGGGCAGATGTGGAGCAGGGAGTAGAAGGGTGTATAGTTGGGTATCTCAGTCCCCCCTTTGGAAGCTCGAATCACGGGCATGGAAGGGCAGGGGCAGCCTGTTGCTCACGGTAGGTCTCTGAGCCGTGATTACAGGGTGTGTGCAGGCCACAGGGGTTTGATCACAGGGACGTGCTGGCAAGAGTCAGTACACACTGACTCTTGCCACACGCGTGTGTGTGTGTGTGTGTGTGTGTGGGCGCTGGACGCTGACCATAGGGCGTTTGTATGCTTGGCAGAGAAAATTGTTGGGACTGCAAAACGCTTAATAAAACAACCCCAGGGGAAGATGAAGGGCTAAGTACCACCAAACGGGAGACACAGATGGACTGAGAGAGGAACAGAAACAGGGAGTGACAGGGATGGTAAATGGCAGAATTGTATAACAAAGAGACGGAGGCATGGAGGGGAAAAAGGACCCAACAGAGCAGACAGCCAGACATGGACACAGGCTGCAGGTTTGGCATTTCAATGTCAGAGCTGCCTCAGCTGAAAGCTGTTTTGTATTTCAGCACCGCAACATCCTACCTTTCACCTGTCTCAACCACTTCTGTAAAGTCCTGAACTGCAACTTTAACTGTCAGGTTGTTGGCTTTGTCTTAGACCCACAAATCGACAGACTTATCCTGCTGTTGAACGGCAGCGCTGTACAGACCAAAACACAGAGAGAGAGGACCCAGAGGCGGGTTTAAAAATGGGTTAAAATTCTGTTTAGAGGATGCTAGAGGTGCGCTGTGGATGTGTGTGTGAAGCACTGTCAGTCTAATAACTGTAGCACAGCGAAAGACATCAACGGGCAAACAACAGACGGCTGTTGCCACATCGGTTTCAACACAATACACACACGGCGAGAAACGGATGCACACACACGGAGAACGCTTTTGAAGTTATTAAAGATGTTGACTTTTAAGCTACTTAAGTTTGACTGCTCTGACATTAGAGAGGATAAAGAGAAAGAGAGGGGATAGAGGAGGGAGGGCAGAGGGGGGAATAAGAGAGTCAAGAAGCACGGAGGAGGAGGAGAAACGGGAAAGAGAAGAGCAGGGAAAGGGAGGATAAAAGCATGAGTGCTCTCTATCTCGCCTCTATTTTTATTTTTCTCTCTTCTCCGTCTTTATTGTTGCTCTCTGACTCTGTCATTCAACCCGTTTTTTGATCTCTTCAGTCTTTCTCTCCGTCAGGCAGACAATGGCTATGCCCAAATCTGATTCAACGCTCCAGCCTTCATTATCCATCTGGCCAAAGAATGTTTCCTTTAATTAAAGAACAAACGGATGTGTATCTCACACATGAACGCACACTACACAGTGGTAGTTGCTTTAGAACCTGACAACAAATGTCAGAGACAAAATCAGTGACAAAGAAAATGGAAGGGAGAGATCACATGGTTCTCCGTATTGAAACTCCCGGTGCAGACACACGAGAGCAGAAAGACTAATCAAAAAACAACGAAGCTCGCTATTCTACTCCCATAATCTTTCTTTCTCTGCTTTTCTGTCACTTTCTGTTGGCTCCTTTTTGTTGTGCTCACAATGGAAGGGATCATAAGTTGCTAAGGCAACAAACAGAGACAGGAGAAAAAAAGAAAACGCTGTCTTCCTTAAAAAGACGGAGGAATTCTGACGTTCTTCAACAACACGGAGGGAAAGAGGGAAATGGAGGGAGTCAGAGAAACAGAGGCCGAGGGGGGAGTCGAACCTGTTTATCTGCCCATTAGCAGGCTTCTCTTTGAACCTGGAGGGATGTTTGGCTGTACAGAAGAGAAGAGATAAGAGAATGCAATGCAAATACAGTATACGTGCCTGGTATTAAACACATAAATAGTCCTGTCTGTACTCTACTCTCTGTACTGGCTTTAGTGTGGACTGCATACAGTTGTAGTGAAAAGTAGGTTTAATGATCGAATGTTCAGTGAGTGATGAAACGGACGAATCGATGTATAAGATAGTTGAAGAAATTCTGAAATTGAAAGTGTACAACTTAAGCGTCAAACGAGATGGCTCAGTAATAATAATGATACCTTATGTCATGTCATTTAATTAAAACAAAAAATAGCATGGGACCCTCGATTTCAGCAAAACAAAATGGATAATGTATTCCAGGTCTGCGTTTCAGAAGGATGACAAACATACTCGCAAAAGTCGAAAATGTTCTCGCTCATTTTAAAAGACACATCTCTCAACCTCCTATAAATAAGCAAGAAGCAGTATACTAACCAACCAGACTGCACGCTGCGTTTGACAGCTTTAACGTGTGATGTAGGAGTCATGCAAAGCAGCACGCTAACCACCTCATACCACATGCTGCTGGCGTCATACGATTGGGTTAATTGTACCGCGACGCGCAGCACTGAAAGCGTTTTATTCTGGTGTCTGCTCAGTTAGGTCTGGCAAACAAAACGTGCTGAGACTTTGTAACACGATGACATTGAAAGAGAAAATCCAAACTGCCGTCTGGAACCAGTTTAATCTCAATATGGTGATAACGAGTTTATTTAGTGCTGAGATGATAAGCAGCAAGGGCACAATGTGCAGACACGCTGACTGAAGAATGCTAAAGATGATAAAGTGTGTGTGTGTGCGGGGGTAGAGCGCAAACACTCTACACAAGTGCATCTGTATACATTTGGGCAGAAAGGACACACGCTTCAATGCACACACACCCTCTTTAACACACACACTAGACGCACATTTCCAGCGCACAGCTCTTGGGGATTTGGAGTTCAAAGGATGTTTTATTTTGGGAACAGCTTTAGGTTAGTCACCCTGCTTTGGCGACAGACGGAGAAACAGGTTGCAAATATCAAACACGTTACAAGCGCTGCGACACAAGCAAACACCCACCTACACACACTCACACAGACACAAGCTCACACTCTCACTTGCCCTTGTGTTGCTCTTAATTCCAAGAAGCATCTCGCCAAAGGGAGAACGTGTTGTTTAAAACTTACAAGCAGACTTCTCCTTCACCAGCAGCGAAAAAAATGATCACAGCTCTTCTGACAGCTTTGTCAAAAACAATAAGAAGTTGCGTTTGGGCTTCATTAACACATAACGCAACATGGCAGGATGCTGGGATTACTGTAAAACTCAATATTGTGAAGTGGTAATTCGGCTGGTGCACTTCAGGGGGTTCTGTGATCCCATTGGAAACAACAATAACAGCTTATGTCTCCTTTAAATGATGAGCAGAAGGCTGGCGGCTGAATTGTGTTGTCGCCTGCGATGCGTGATGAGATTTCTCCAAATTGCCCATTCGCTAGAAACCCCACCCCAGAATTGCAATTGTCCAATCGTAGCTTAGCGTACGTTGCTAGGCTCGGCAGGTCTGTCAAGCTTTGGGTTTCTCCATGTTGTCGCGGTGCACATGGGTCTCTAACAAGAGCAACACCACCAATGCCACAGCGACGGGCTACTGTCGTCTTCAATGGAAGCCGGTGACATGAAGATACAAACTGACACCGACACGTGTCTGCGCGACGGGTGTGATGCGCTACACATTTAAATTAAGATGGGCTCCGTTTTTTTCTGCGCTCCAATGACATGGTGAAGCGTCGACCAATCATATCGTTCCATCAAAAGAAAAGAGCAGACGGAACTACGTCATTGAGTGCTTGAGAAACACTTAAATGGCGATTACCCCACCAATGCAGCTGGCCATGCTTGGATGTTTGGTTGCCTTTGTCACTTGGAGTGTGAACACAGCATGAGAGTTTAAGCTGACGTTTGCGGCTCCCTCCTGCTCTTCATTGAATTTGGGGAACATTCTTTTTTATTCTTCATTAGCACCTCCATTAGATGCCACTAAGGCAGCAGCTTCTCCACCTGGTGTCCACCCAAAACCAAACAGAACAGACAAAGCAGACCGGACAGATTGACAGGTGTGGCGACGCTGCCTAAAGGGGGCGGGGCTCAGGGAACGTTCAATTGCTGGCATTGTAGTGAGAAAGTACCAAAGATGTTTCCTGAAGTGCAATTGTTAGGAACATAGCCACGCTTAATAAAGCTTCATTTGCAAGGTGACATGTTGCAAAGTTTTAGGACTCAAGATTGTTGGAGGTGGTTTGCTGTGTAAAGTGAGTATATGCACACACACACACACACACACACACACACACACAGGGCGAAGCAGTAATTGAACAGGCGTTGGCACAGTGTGGTGGCGACACCTGTTTGAAATTTATAATGAGCAGCCAGAGGAGAGGACCACACACACAGTCATGCACACACACAGTTGTCTGTGTCTTGGCTGCGACTCTGTGCTCAGTTGCAGTTCAGAGGAAGGCTAAGAATAAATACACAAACACACACACACACACACACACACACACACACACAAACACACACACAGTTAACTTTGGCTCACACACATGACCTCTTAACAAAAACAACAAGACAGAGAGAAAGAAGGCAGAGAGAGCTGCAGACAAATGGAGACTAAGAAACAACCAGGAGAGATTATTGGTGAACAAGAGAAGGAGAGATAAAAGAAGCATTGGCTGAACAGAGTTCATAGAGTGAATACATTTATATTTACTGTGCTGTATGTGTTTGTGTGACTTCCAACTGAGTAACACCAAATACATTCCACTCAAGTGAGAGGATATTCTGACATTAACACACTTACATATTCACGTCATTCTTTCAGAGCCTTTCACCATCACTTCTGTCCTCGGTTCATTATTCAGTCACGAAGACATCCCTCTTTATCTTCTCCTCCTTCCATCTCACACTCTACGTTTCTTTCCCTTTTCCCTCCGTGACTGCATATGAAAACACATTTCCTCTGGAGTGCCTTTCCGCTACTATTCATGCCTTATCCATCTTTGCTATTTCCCCAATCATTCGGGTGGCAGGGTGGCCTCTTGGTTGGCAAGAAGCCGGAGATGTACCCTTTGAAACTCGGGGCCTCCAGCAATTTAATGTCGCACTTCCATAAAGCTGGGGGACCCAAAGGAGGTTTTCAAAAATAATCTTCAAAGTCAATGCGGCAAAAAATTAAATATCGAGACTTTTAGTCACAAGTATGGATCGAGCTCTAAAAATGATGGTTCCTACGTTTCCAATAATTCAACAGAGCAGTGTCTTTAGTTACATCTTCCCAGGTAAACGCTCACATCTCTCAAATGGCATGAAAGCTGGCGTTCTGTTATACATGCGTAGTCTCTGACATAACCCAGGGTTCATGTCTTCTGACTTGACAAATGGATTTGTTGTTCACAAAGTAGCCTTATCACGGGGGAAAATAGGGTAGACAGGAGTTTTAAACCACAGGTGTGTTACACTAGTTTGACCATTTGCAGTACCGATCAGGCAGGATGTACGGATCGGATGTACGGCGCAACATTCTGAGTGTATCGGAGGCATTTCAGATACTAGTATCGGTATTAGAACAACTCTAGTTTTCCCAGGCTTAGTACCCTTCATGACAAGTAAACTGACATTAAATTTGGTGCCCCTTTATACATATTTCAGCAATCATCCACCTTGCTGAAGAAGAAGCATTCAGTTGAAACCTGACCTCTGACCTCTGATGAAGGAGAAAAGGGAATTTTCTTTGTGGAATCACATTCGTTTGTATAAATTAGAGTTCATGAAATTCTTCTCTTCCTTCTTGACACTCTTTTCCTCTCCTCTCCTCTTGTCAGTTCAGCTCCAATGCCTTTTAGGTTTTCCCTGAGAATTTTAAGCAGCACCTGGCTCACCCATTCTTCATCCACCCCAGGCAGAAAATTGAAATGGGTAAACAAAACTATTACGCAGCTTGAAAGAAGACATAGTGTAATAGGGACAAGAGAGAATGGAGGGTGAATTATGTCTGGGTTGTGATCCAGCTAAATTGCCTTGGCAGTAAGTCCTTTTTCTCTGACTAAAGGGACAGACAGCGATGGATGGAGGGAGAGGACAAGGAGAAGGATAAAATAAGGGCGGAGGAGAGAAGAGAGGAGCTGAGAAAGAGACAGTGGAGCAAGACAAGGGCGTCGAGTCCCGTAAAACAAGGAATAAGTGACAGTGTAAATAAAAAAGGAGAGAGGCGGAGGGGAGGAAGATGCAAATGAAGAGGAATCAAGGGTGAACAGGAGTGGGTGAAAGGGGAGGGAGGAGAGACATGAGATGACAGGGAGGTGTGGGTAGAGGAGAAGGTGAAAAAGGGAGGAAACGAGGGAGGAGGAGAGGAGGGGGATGATAAAACTCATCCAGCGTGGAAGAAAATCTGAAAATACAGCAGACAGAATGTGAGGGCTGGGGGAAGAGACGGGAACAAGAAAGAGAAAAAAGGAAAGAAATAATGATACAGAGCAAATCCAAGGTCAATCAAGAGAAGACATGTTATGAGGCAAAGACAGAGAAGAGAGAGAAAAGGGCAGATGGAGGGAAGAAAGACACAAACGAGTGCAGCGGATAAAGGCAGGGTTACATGAGTGGGACATTTTTGACAAGGGGCTCAAGGGAACAATGTTGAAAAGAGGAGAGGAAGCACACAGAGAGAGAGAGGGGTAGCAGAGAGAAAAGACATGAACAAATAAAGACGGGGAGGGACATTATGAGAGCGCACATCCTGTTTGCACGAGCCCTTTCTCTTTTTCTCCTTCTGGTTTGTACAGTTTCTCAAAAAGCCTTTAAAAAGAGCAAGACACAACTATAATGCCAAATAAAGAAAAAAAAACTGTAATGCCCCACTGGAGTAACTATAAAAAAACATGTAAAAAGCAGATGCTCAATAATTTGTGTATTGGTTATTTCAAGTTCTACCTGTTTTCAAGAAGTATTTCAAATCAGTTTAATCCATTTTGTAACAAACGTTTATTGTAGAATATATACTTCGTAGCTCAGATTAATACTACAAGCTAGAAGTGGATTCGTCCAAATCAAAACACGAGACTTTGACCTTTTAAAACTGTCAGTATTATTCTCAGACTCTTTATGAAGGCTTGCACTGTTAATGCACACCCATGGAGGAAGATGCTTATTGTTGCTTTATTGTTGAATCTTGACCCACAGAGTTACAATCTCGAACAGAAAATACTTCACCCACTGATCTCTCTAATCCTCGTGTAGCAAATGCTCCAACAGCATCTTAACTCCATTGGCATCAGCAACACACCAGCAACAGCAACAGAGGACATAGAGTCTATCTCTCTTATCCCTCCATCTCTCCCCTGGCCCTCTTTGGTTCTCCCTCACCCCACAGCTCACTTGCTACAGAGCTTTATCAGCAGTGATTGCGTCATTGACGGTGCATCCTCTCACAGAAACACACACGCAAACACACCCTGCCCTTGTAGTGGCGCTCACACGCAGAGGCCGGCTGGTGTCGGCTGGCAAGCCTCTTGTTCATTTGTAAATCTGGTCTGACACACACACACACACACACACATACACACAGGTAGACACACACACACGCCATCTTCTCAGTCTTTCTCTCACTCATAGATGAACAGCTTTTGAATGGCCTTGCCAAAATTTGAGCCCCCTAGACGGACCACACACACATTTGCATCATTACACTTGAGTGAGTGAGGATGCTCATTGACATAACTACGTCGACAATCCCCATGTCATGACACCTGAGCACTAACTGCTGTTCAAGCCTAACCCTACGTCTAACCTTGTCAGTCAAACAGCACCTTGAGGAAGTGGCAACCAGCGGAAATGTCCTCACTATGCATGAACGTCCTCGTTCTTCAAAATGGTCCTCGTACAGATACAAGAACAAAACCACACCCACACACACACACACACACACACACACACACACAGAGTACTTGCTTCACAGGCCCCAGGAGGCGCTGAGGAAACTGCATTCCCAACTACTTTATGGATTGGTCAATTTAACACAGCTGACGTCAGCATATTAAAATGTGTGTGTGTGTGTGTGTGTGTGTATATGTGCGTGTATATGTGAGAAAGCATTTTAATGCAGAGTAGCCTACCTTGAAAAGTGGCATAATTACGCTGTTATCTGCCTTGTAGAGCTATTTATACTACGAACCCATTTTTAACACTCAATTAACCCAAACAGCCATTTCTGAACGGGAGTCGATCACACAGAACGGAAACAGAGAAAGAGCGACGTGTCTTTGGCATTCAAGAAATAATGTCGCCTTTTAATGCAACAAAAACATATTTTTTGATGAATAAGAGGAATATTCTGAGTGGGTTTGTTATACTGGGCCATTGGTCAAGTGCCCCAAGTAAGTGATGAGAACTTGTGACTGGGTTAAATCACGAATATTGACAAAACGTCTGCACTTACATGGTCTCGTCGTTCTGAAATTCCAGCTTTCCAGCGGAGACTTCGTAGTCCTCCCCTGCTTTGGCGGTGGCGTCCACGGTTCGGTAGGGGACGGCTACCAGGCCTCGGGCCCCCGAAGTCCTGAGCACTTTCAACTCCATCACACCCACGCTCTCGCTCACCTTCTGACTGGCGTTCTCAAAGGTAAAGATGCCTGTGAAAGAAAGAAAGAAAGAACGTTATTTCACAGGGCAGAAACGCTAGAAAGACATGAAAGATGGGGTTGATAAACACCTACGCTCTCACTCACTAGCTTGTTCTCCAATCTGTACCATATATATATAATGTAATGGATATAGATTACCACCCACTCCCACTTTAATTCTCTTTGGATGTTAGCAAACGCCAGTACCTGCAAAAGTGCCGACACTGAGGGACTGGAACTCTTTTGAGGATATCCTGGGACTATGTCGCAAAGCAGTCGACCTACATGGATTCAACATTAAGCACATGGTGCGCAGACACTTCTTTGTTTCTCATCTTTAAACTTGCACAGAAGGTAAAAGACGAACAGAAATAAACACGAACTCTTCCTGACAAAGAACGAGAGTTACAAAATACAAAGTATTGTGTGTTAGTGGTTACGTCCAGACAGACAACTCCTGTTTGAGTGTTTCGGGATCGCTGTCACCTGCGTGATCGTCATCGTAGATGGTCACTGTTGCTGTGTGGTTGTCACCCATCACGGCTTTGGGGGTGGCACTGGCATCCAGCGGGGCGGTGCCAATCTCAGGATAACCGACCACTCGAGGGTTACTGAGGTGGACGTAGAAATACTCGTCCTCCTCGAAGATGTCGTCGTCAATCACGCCAACTGTGATCTCTGGGAAAAGAATTCTCATTTTAGGATGTTGATTTTGGTTGTGATTAGTTCATGCTACTCCTTTTTATGCAAAGTCATTCCAACAGGAAACTTTTAAATCATATTTCTGTCAAAGCCAGTTTGCCAAAGGTGCTGCAGATGACCTCCGTTATTTAAGCCTAAGTGTCAGGGATGTGTTTTTTGAAAATATGCCAGAAAGTATTGTATCACTGTTATCTTTTACCTTTGAGGGTCTCTCCTGGTTTAAACAGCAGCGTTCCCTCCGCAAACTCATAATCTGAACCTGCGTTTGCTGTACCGTCCTCCGTGCGATAATCCACCTGGGGGAGACGGGAACACAGAGAGATGGGAAGCGGGGTGAGACGAGGGTGAAGGGAGAGCGAAAAGAGCCGTCAAAACATGAAACAGTCGTGAAAAGATAAACACAAATGGAGAGGGAGGACACAGAGAACAGAGACGAAGAGAGAGATAGAGGAGGAGGGCAAAGGAATGGAGGAGAGTCATTTGGGCCCACTGGGCCCTCTGGTCAGATACAGCGTGATAATAAAGACTTTGAAGATAGTAGAACAAAACTTTGCCTGTATCCTCTCCATTCTCTCCATCTGTCCTGTTTATTAACCCTCTCCATCCCATACAAAGCCGTACACATCTGCCCTCATTGGTTAGAATCACTTTGTGTCTCCTGTTACATGAAAATAGAAAAGATTCAGATTATCTGAGGCGTTCGGACTGCTGTATACTGAGGATTCATATTTTTCAGATGTTTGAAATATATGTGATTATAAAACCAGAAAAGTGATAAATTGCCTAAAATATTATTTATATATGAATAGCCTGTCAGCCAATGATAGAGACTTAAATTGCAGTCTGGGATTAAGAATAGATTCTTGAAACTTTTGACCATTTCAACAAGTGCGTCATAAACCACAAGTAGCCTCATTGAGAAACCCTGTTTGGTGGAGGCAATAATGTGTGTGGGCTTAAAAGGCCACTTCACTGAACATCCTCAGCCGGCGGACTTCCTCTACAGACAGCACTGCTGTTGCATCGTAGTTTCATTTGTATACAGGGAGAAGATCAGGGGAGACGCAGTCGAGCCAAGCCCCTGTAGTAATAGTGAGCAGATCCCGTATCATGTCACTGACACAGACCCCCTGTGGGAGACTTTAAAGCAAATCTCTTCATCAGAGTATGAGGCCGCAGCGTTAAGCCCAAACTCAATGAGCCTTTGCCAGAGGATGTGTTTTGAGTTGAAATCAAAAGATCTAGGGAATAAAATGCTTTGTATTTTGTTTCCGAGCTCTCCTTCATCATCCACTTCTATAGCTGAAGCAGCATCCGACCAGAGAAGAGAACAAGGAAGCGCTCTAGAGGTGACGAAGATGTGAGTGAAATCAGTTCAGAGACGATTTTTGTGTTTACTGTGCTGTTTGCTTTTGGCTCCTCTCCCACACACACACAAACAAAACACACTTTTGTACACACACTTTGATTGCTATTCTTCTGAACTCCACTATCTTGCATGAATGCCACACACACACCTTGACAGTAACTCCGGAGTCTCCTCCGCGTCTGGCAACGGTCAGTTTCAGGGAGCCGCAGTTTTCAAAGCACTGGTACAAAAAGGGTTCAAACTCCATCCTGATGGTGTGAGGGTCGTCCTCCTGTGCATGGATCTCATGGCTGCTCACCACCTGGAAAAAAACAAAAAGACAGACAGACAGCAAAAAAAGTCAGATCGGAGTTTTCTAATTTTGAATAACGGTGACGAGCGGAGATGACGTGCGACTCACCTTGCGAGCCTGGTCGGCAGCGTGCTTCTTGAGGATGTTGCCGGCTCCGATCATCATCCTGGTTGCCTGGATACGGTAGAACGCTCTGCTCTTCTGCTGCTGCATCAGGACCTGATCAACAACACCAATCAATCAGCAAAGTCATCAATTGTATTCATCGTGGTAATCTAGAACTCTTTGTTTTTTTCCAGATTGGTGTTTCTTCTACAAAAGCTTCTACTTTTAAACTGACAGCTGCTATTTAAAGGCTGAGCAGTGAATCTCTCGTGGGACATTTCTTTCTCTGTCTCTACAGGAAGACTAGAGGTCACTGAGTTGCTTGACAACACTTCAATAGGCTGGATGCTTGAGGTCTACACCCAGATCCTGCACTTGCAGTATGCAGGTCTATATCTCTGGGGTTTGTGATGCTGGAGCTTCAACCATGATTTAAAAAGTTGGAACCGTCTGTGCTTTCTGACAAAGATATTGCCAGATCAGTCAAAATAAATGAGTACATGAGTGAAATCACGCTGACAAGGAAAGATTTGACACTGTCGTCATCCAGTTCCCTTAACTTTTAACCTGTGAAACTCTGAAATGAGCAGGACTGCAGTTGCAGGCTCTCTTAGCCGCAAACTTAAGATTTAATGAGCTTATCAATGAGCAGCTGATTTCAATGACAATGTATGGCTGAATAGCAATTTAGGATCCTAACGATCCAACAAATAGGAAATGAACAAATTAGCCACTGTAGATTTGGAGACCATGCGATTAAATGTGGGTTCATTGCTGGGAACACTGCGGTTTATTTTTGATTAAAGGGAAGCGAGGCAGCAGTTTTACTTCAGAATCCTTAAAATAAAAATAAAATCTGCATCTATTTGCAGGAATTGAAGCAGTAGCGATTAGTTTAGTTAAAAATGTAATCTGGTTTTGCTGAGCAAGCTGGCCTCACTTAATTAAAGTCCAAAGCCACAACAGGGGACTGCTTTTTAATTTAATTAAATTCATCACAATGACCACAAAAAAACGTTAATCTATTGGGTTGAGATAAATCTCCAAGGCAGCTGCCATTTCTATTTACAGCACAAGGCTGAGGGAGTAGCTGCAGGGGGAGGGAGGCTTGTATGCAAACAAACATCTGGAAGTTGGCCAATGCACCTTGGGGTGCCTGCCAAACATCTTACCTTCCCTTCCCTCACTACCAGAAAACAATGACCAAAACCAAGAAATGACTGAGAAGGGAGGCAGGGGAAGGAAGAGGAGAAAGGGAGAGCAGCAGAAACCTGGACAGCTTCTACAGTTCAGCATTAAAGGATGAAACCGGAGGTAAAAACAGGAATAATCTTTAATGTTTTAAGCAACTGTGAGTAGAACAGCCATCTATAAGCAGCTCCTTTCTTTTTGCAAGGGATGAGAACGGATTAACCGATTAGCCGATTAATCCCTGTGGGACACACGGACAATCCAAACTCCACTAAACGAATGCCAAATTTAACCAAAAGTTAAATTTAGGACAAAGCAATATGTTTTAATGGCTTCTAAATATCAATTCACAAATTATAAATCTAAACTCCCCCAAAAATCTTAACTCAAGGTCCCCTCGGCAGCTTTTTTTTTTTTAACCTTCTTTACTCACAGTCTTCTTCAACACCTGAACTCAATGAGATGTGGCTGTAAACTCAGAAGGAAAGCTAACAAGTGGACCTTGTGTTACAAATTGTTTCGTCACTAATGTTCGTACAACTTACCGGGCAACAAATCCCCTGGCTGTCAGAGGGGCTGCATGTTACAGTGCTGTCAATCAAGCCAATCCTTTCTGCCCACTAGTGCTTTCATCAGCACATAACATGAAATGAGGAGCGTCCTAGAAAACTGAGTATCGTATCTTCAATGCTTATGCGTGTGAGAGAGGCTGTGTGGTGTCTAAACCGCTCAGAAGTTGCTCCGGAACATTTTGAAATCGTCTCTGTATAACAGCTGTGTGCTGTCCTACCTGTTATCACCTAAACACCTTGTTCACATCGCAATATGTCACAGCGTCATCTCCAGCACAAAGTCACCCTCAGAGGAGTCGCATACGAAATGTGACGCATGACTTTATGTTTCAATTTATTGCTCGGTGTAAAAAGAGCTTGAGTTCAGAAACTGAGTGAAGACGGAGCAACGTCGAGATGGAGAGGAGATAGAGCGATCGAGTTAGAAGTGCATTAGCAGCTAGTAGCATCCAGTCATATTCATACAGGTGGACACAACAGTCAAACTTTCAGGATTTATCAAATTCTTGACTAAAATGTAATGTATGTATGTCTTGGAGTTGCTTGACATTTTGATACATAAGAAGATTGACAGAAGTGTGAAGCTAGAGCCAGAAAGTGATTAGCTTAGCTTTGCTTAAAAACTGGAAGCCAGGGGAAACAGTGAGCTTGGCTCACTCCAAATGCCCAAAAATATATCTGCTAGCACCTCTAAAGTTCAGTTATGAACACATATCGCATGTGTATAATCCATAGAAACTGACAAACAGACATTTTGTGGCTTGAGAGTGACGCTGGTCATTATTTGGCGGAAAATGACAACACCAGGAAGTCACTGTGCTTGGCTGCAGTTTGTTATTAAATGGCATGCAACCACACATTTCATAAACTTTCTATTAAAACCACTCGGTTTCTGTTTGCACGCAGACATGTTAATTAGTCAGCTTTGAACATTGGACAAAGCCAGGCTAGCTGTTTCCCCCTGCTTCCAGTCTTTATGCTAAGCTAAGCTAATCGACACCCAGTCCTAACTTCATACTTATCCCACAAACATGAGAGTGGTGTCGATTATTTCAACGACTCTTGATAAAAAAATATACTTCCCAAAATGTCTAACTATCCCTTTAAAATATATCATTGTTAATAAATCGATGCGCACATATAAGCACACTCCTGCTAACCTGATAATTTGCCATCTCAATCAGCTGCTCCGTGTCTTTATCCGGGTGCCTTTGCTTCAGATCCTTCAGCGTCCTCGCCATGTCCCTTCTGGCCACGTCCTCCTCAGCTTTCACTCCTCCGTCCTCCATCATCCCTCCATCCATCCCGCTGTGACTGTTCAACGCCATCTGTCCGTCCAGCTCCAGCATGTCCATCTTGGTGAAGCCCCCCGGGCCCAGCGCTCCGCCTCCAGCCATCCCCATTCCTCCATCCGGTCCTCCCTCGGTTTCAATGATGATGCCCCGCCGTTTGTCAGCGCGGTAGCGCTTGCGGACGTACTTGTAGAAGAGGAGGCGACGGTCGGCCACCCAGGCCTGGACCACGCAGAGTGGGAAGAAGAGGAAGGTCAGCACAGCCTCCCATACCTAGAGGAGAGAAGAGACAGAGTTAACAGCTCCCTACCCAACGTTCTCAACTTTCATTTCCGTCTATTCTCACCTCCACCTCTCCAGGGGAAAAGACACTCAGAATCAGGTAAAGCCAGATGTAGGCGAAGATACTCCAGGCTGCTGTGACGAAGAACACCCGAAGGTGTTTGATTTTGCGCGTCTCTCCATCAGGAACCACGTACACACACAGGGAGATGATGACGAACATGTTGAAGGCAGCACTGCCCACGATGGTGCTGGGACCCAGAGAGCCAGCCTCAAAATTGTGACCACACACCTGTAGGTGGGGAGAAAATCAGATGACTGTGTTCCATTACTTTCTGTATCGGCTAATATAATGTGTAACCCAACCTTCTGGCTCATATTGTGCTCACCTCAATAACTGACAGCAGTATCTCTGGGGCGCTAGAACCCAAGGCCATTAAAGTGAGATTAGAAACGGTCTCATTCCAGATCCTGATCGTGGCGGTGGTGGTCTCACCATTCGGCCTCTTTATAGTGATTTCCTTCTCCTGGGAGGTAATGACCTGGAGAGGAGAGGACAGGAGAGGAGAAGCATAGGCAACCAAAGTAGAGGGTGCACCAAATGGAAAGGACAGCAAAGGCAAAAAGAAAGACAAGAAAAAGGAACGGAAAGAAGAGTAGAAGAGCCACCGAAGGGAAATGAAAGGAAATAGGAAAAGCAGAGGAAAAAGGAGAGAAGAGTCGGGGAAGCACCAAAAGGAAAAGAGAGAAAAGTGATGAGGAAAAGCAAGGAAAGGAATAAGCAATTTCAGTATTTAACCACAGAGCTGTCAAACATGAGTCGGAATCAGTTATATCCATTGTATTTCTCCAAGCCAATGATGACGGGCGATAACTGAGATGATATATAACTGCATTAATCCAACATGAAGTCAGGAGCAGAAACAATGGAACATCTCAACTGTAAAATAAGTTGTGTGGTCATCTCTTGCCTACCTCTATAGAAGACATGAAGCGGTCCGCGACAATGCTCATGCCCAGGAACATATAGATCATCGCTACGAAGTAAACAATGGCCCGTGCCACTTTGTCGCCTACAGAGGGGTTCTGAGGGTTCCACACGGGCAGTACCACTCCTGAAATGAGGAAAAAAAGACAGTCAAACTGAGTTTTTCAGGAGTTTTGCAGCAAAAGGATCACCAGAGATATTTGCGCTTTTCCATAATAAAAAGTATTGAAATAAATCCAAGGCAGTGCATTGGCAGAATCAGCTGATAACTCACCAGTTGCTCGGGAGGCAAAGAAACACTGTCACCTTTGTATGGTGAGGCGTTCCTTGCGTGGGTGAGTTATGAATATTCTGCTGACATCGTTCAACGTTAAATATGCATTAACACCTGGCAAATATATCTCTTTCCTATTATTTGCGGAGCCTCTGGACAGGTCGCACAGAATGACTAAGATATACTGCAATAAATGCTGGGAGGTTATTTATAGGCTACTTTAGAAATGAAGGATTCCTTAAACCAATATGCTGGTACTGAGAAGTATACAATAAACTATGAATTAAAGCAGTGCTGTGACCTCAAAATATGAACAAAATTTACATTTTTAAATGTTACAGTAATTCACCACAGGAATACTTTCTTGTAGAGCTTAGACTGAGCGGTGAATTAGTGCTCTGTGGCTGGATATAAAGTAAGCATGGTCGATTTGTAGCTATTACATCTGTTATATACATACATACATACAGACAATGAGACTTGGCCATGAAATCTGCAGGATACGAACACCTAATTATAAATGCATTACTGCAGACAAGCCTAAAATTGATGATGAATTACATGCTTTACTATTGCTTCATACGAAGGAGGGAATTGAATTCATTGAATGGGGCACTTTATAATTGAAATACTGTAAATGATCCGTTGGGTATCACTGGTGAACTTTACTGATCTAAACCATCATTATGTTCAGCTGTGACAAAGGCTGGTGACATCATTAGCTTACATGGCTGGCACTACAGTCTTCCCTTAACCCTTCTCAATAAGCTGCTGAGTTTAGGTCAGACATCTTTGACATGTGATGATGTGAATCCATCCTTACATGCATTAGGCTGCAGTTTTCTCACAGATAAGGCCAACCCACCTTCCTGACAGGGGTCTCCACTCGCTGAACAGTTCTCAGATGAGCCTGCATGCACCGATCCAGGACATGACAGGAGGAGGAAGGCGGAGAGGAGGAAGAGGAGGAGGGGCGAGGAGAGGCGGGAGTGGAGAGAGGATGGATGCACAGACACGGCTGCTGGAGCCATTTCTGCTGAGGCAGTCGGGCCTTCGCTGGACTCTACAGACTTCTACTGTCAGGGCAGCTCGTCGTGACGTCCAAATCCTTGAGATAGACAGAGAAAAGAGACAGAAGGGGAGTCGTTAGTCAACCTTTCAATCACACTGCTGAGTGAAGTCGCTGATGACGTATTCCTGTTGGTTTCATTGAATTCGCAATAAAAACACCTTCTGCTGCTTTTAAATCAACTCGATTGCCTTTAATTAATGCATAGAGAAAGTGGTTAAATTGAAGTTAATAGCACAGGGTGAGCTAAAGTGTTTGCAGCTTAAGTGGCCTTTCAGAAAAACTCTATATTTAATGAGAATTAAAATAACAATAACAACATTCTTCTTTTTTAATAGAACTCAATAGGAGGCGTAAAGTGCTTTCAGCTGATTACTAACAGATAGAACCAAACAAAGAAGCAATAAAAGCAATGATGAAAGGTCATTACGCGCATAAAAACAAAGCTAATAAAAAAAAGTGTGAAGAAATGCTGTAAACGACTATACACTTGTAGCCAGCATCTGTAATAAAGTAAAGATAATAAAGTCTATAAAAATCTGAAGTAGATGTCGCCGGCCTGAGCTCCTAGAGGAGCCAAGATGATGAAGAAGAAAAAAATCAATCGCCTCTTGTTTTTAATCTGGACTGCAGAACAGTCAATAGGAAGCTCTTTTTAGCTGCACCAGAGCAGACAGGAGACACACGGTACTATATTTGAAATGCGGACTTCAGAACTATGAGCTTGTTTTTTATTTCGACTCTGTGATAGAAATCCCTCATCCCTTAAATGTGAACAGCAAACTCTAAAACTCAATTGTGATTACAGTTAACCAACGTAAAGATGTCAGTGGGCTGATAGAATCCAGGCAACAGTAAAGGTCTGCTTTCACAATCCAGGGGAGACGCTCCCACCACGACACCAATCTCTATAAACTCCAGTGGCAATAAGTATTCACATAAACCAAAAAGACTTCACTCCCTACTCCCTAGTCCACTATATAGTGAGTTTCATGTTGTAGTGCTATACGAATGTATCGTGACATTTATTATACCCTATAAAGTGGACTCAAAGTATCCCAGAATGCATTATGAAAGGTAGAGGACATATGGTCCCTAACAGAGCACCATATCATGTTGCTCCGTGTCTGCTGGATGTTTAAATAGGCAACCGTTTGCCAACAGCTTTGTTGTAACAACTTTATAAGGTCGTAATGTGTCATTAGTGCGTAAATGTCCAAGAAATCAATTCAATTTGGGAATTCTTTCGATCCTAAAGCAATGGAGGAAGTGCTGCCCGAGAGGTCATGTTCAGGGCATAACCTCCCCAAAACAAAAAAGAATGAGAAACTGCTGGTCACATCAGGGACAACAAACAGAGAGGAAGTGCAGATACAAACACAAACGGTGTCAGTCATGTAGTGCTAAAGTTGCTGACCTTGCACTCGTATATTCTCTCTCACACACACACACACACACACACTCCACACGCATGGTTAGTCAGCCTTGGGTTAAAGATTGCTGACCCCGTCTTCGCACAAACACATGCACGCCCACACACGACTACAGTTAGTCATCTGTGGTGACATTAGCGGGGAGTTGCTGACCCCGTCTTCATTTGTCTTCCAGGGCCTCGCTGCTCTAACAACCTGTCACTTCAATACTCGACTCGCTTCTCCCCTCCGCCGTCTATCCCCGCTACTGCTCAGTCAAAATAAATGGCCTTCACTCCTGCATCACAGATTGCTGTAAGTTTATCTTCAGAGTGATTGTGTAATTCTGCAGGTGTCGCGTTGGGAGAGTACTCCGTTGATTCAGCATTGCACTCCTGTAACGTTGTCGGACTCCCGAAGAAAAAAAGAAAAGTATCAAAATCAGAACTATTGTTTAGAATATTCCATGCATTCTTCTTCATAAATAAATAAAAATGGCGCCTACATTACAAACAATATAACTCAAGAGCCATAAGTTGAGTTGAGGTCCATCCTCACTCCACGGTACAAACCCAGCTCTGAGACATTGATGGTGCTCAAAACGCCCCCAAAAGGACTTCGCTCTCCCTTTTCTGCATTAATTCATCAGTATCACTCAGCCTTCTTACTCTCCTCTCTCTGCCTTTCACCTGCTTCATTGAATCTCATATTTTCTTCCCCCTCACATCTTGTCCATCTCCACCCCCCTCTCCACCTCCCTCTTCCATCAGGCTCACTCAACTCCTTTCTGTGTATCTACGTAGGTTAATGTCCTGCCGTCCTCCGTCTCTCTCTCCGCCTACACCCACACACTCACCACTTCACGTCTCAAGCACCTCTCCATATACCATGCTGCTGCTCGCTCTCTTTCACACCTCCTCTCCCTCTCCGTCAAACCTCATCATGTCTTTTTATGTCGTCCTCATCCGTAAACAAATCGGTTCCATTTGTAGTCCACAACATGTACATTTGACATAGTAAAGGATTACGGGTTGCTAATGGAAAGGGAGGTGTGCACTTCTTTTTTGTAGAATTGAACCTAAACTGGATAGTGACAGAAAGTAATTAGATGAGAGGATAATATGCAAATGGAGAGTGACAACATGCAGAATTAAAAGGCTCTGGTTAAACATGCAGCCTCGGCTTAATTTCAGATTTAAAGAGCAAATGTTTGTGTCATGATATTTATAATTTCCATAGATGCATTTGTGTTAAAAAAAAGAGTCGATTATCCTTTCTGAAGCCGAGTCAGGGCGGTCTTTCATTTTCTGACCTGACTTAAGTGCTGCTCTGTAATATAAATGTGCAAGGCTGCACGACAGAAAGAGCAAATCAATAAAAAACAGAAAAGTTGCAGAATATTACTTGAAAAAGTGCCAGCTTTACTGTAAAAAGATAAAGGATCGATAGGAGCTATGCAGAAGGTGCTACAATGATTCATCGTCATGAAGTTAAGTGGGACTTTAACACTTGAAGAAGATAGAAAAAAATGGATCTTGTTAATCGATACAATCTCAGGAAGCTGCACTTCTTCGATGTTTGGTTTCAGTGATGTATCGATAGCTTGAAAAAAAAATATGTACAGCAGATTCAATCTTTATTGTCTTGGTCTTAATAAACCCAAATGATGACACAATGCACAATCCACTGGCACACTCACATAGACCTGTGAAAATGTTCTGCTTTCAATTAAGCCAACAGGTGTTCACAGTGTGAATACATGCGTGAGTATCGAGGCAGATTATTTGATGACGCATGTTTACAACGTCTTGGTAAGGCGAAAGGCTGCCAGACGTTGATAAAACCAGGCGATAATGAGCGAGATGAAGAGATGAAGAGAAGAGACTGTTACTCTCCGAGCAGGATGCCATGATGTTTGAAGATAAAAGATTTTGAAAAATGTGTGTCGTTTATGGCCATTGTTTCTTCAGCATTATCATTCAATGTGTTAACATTCTGTAAATGATCTTTCTAAATCGTAGTTTTGAGCACTGAATTCAAATTGCTGTGACACGGAAAAAATGCATCCAATCCAGTATTACTGTCACTCTCATAACGCCATGCAAGTTACTGCTCATGCAAAGCCAACATTATTTGATGTTTCACATTAAAGGCATCCAAGTAATCACAAGAAAACAAGAAACTTGAATGTTGCAAGGATTAATGGGGTTTTTTTCTTAAGCTCTTCTGTTTTACCGCAGTAACCACCACTGGTGCCAAATCAACCAGGAGGATTAGAACTTTACAGCCCTGGTCATAAGGCAGCAAGAATTAGAGACAATGAAAATCTCTTATCGTTAAGCAATATAAACAGAAAGGACACCACAACAATAAAGAGTACTGACCGAAAGAAACGATCTGCCCGGAGAAACAGTGGCTGAATAAACCGGAACAACAATGTCCGTATCAAAAGTGAATTTGGAAAATGTTAAGTATAGCATGTGCCAGAGGGCCTGGAGGATAAAATGAAGGCAGACAACGCACATATCGACACCCACTGTAAAGCGCATTGCTCACACACACACACACACACACACACACACACAAGCTTTGCCCCGACCCGTTTATTGAAAGCAGTAAGAGCATTGACCATGGTTGTTGATTCATATCACATCAGCTGTGTTTTGCTGCTCTGCCTCCTTGGGCACCATGAATCACCACTCTCTCTCTCACACACACTTACACACATGCACGCACACACACACACACAATGAAGGCTAATTTCTCAGCGTTTAATGAGATCTGATTCATCACATCTTCATGGGCTCTGCTAGCATTACTCCTTGCATTAGCCCACCCCGCTTCTTTGTCTTTTTCTCCATCCAGCCATCTTTTAGCACTGCTAGCACTGCCATAACAAGTCAGAAGACCTCATATTGAGAATAACTGAATTGAAACCCTGTCACTGTTTTCAGTGCGAATCACCTGTGACTCTCAGAGTAAAGTGTGAGCTACAAAGGCGTAGGTAGTGTTTTGTTTTTGCAATATCTCTTTGCCCTCCAGCTGAAGATGCTTTTATGTAACCACGACATAGTGGTTAAAACCTGGATTTATACTCTCTGCACTGCTGTGTGCCTTATACTCTTCTGAAGGTACTGATCTATCTGTCTGATTTCTCAGTTGCTCCATTGGGCGACTTTTGAGCTTTGAATGAGTGCAGCTTGAGAACCTGGTATGTTTGTCAGTAAGACCAGGACTTTGCAGTCAGAGCCCTTCGGCGGTGGAGTGACCTGCAGGAGGAGATCAGTGCGAGCTATCTCTTTTTCTTAATTTAAATCAGAACATATCCAGAACATTACATTCGCTCTTCCCCTCTCCATCTTCCCCGTCCCCATACGTCCCTCTATCTTCCAACCCCGCCGTCTCTTCATCCCTAACTTCTCCTGTGACTCCTCGCTCCACTATCCATCTCTCCGTCCCTATTTCCCTCCATCTCTAACAAAGTTATTATCTCTCCTCCACAGATAGTGAAGGGGAACAAGACGAAGCCAGCGTGACTGATCGTGGTCATATCTTCAGTGTGTGTGTGTGTGTGTGTGTGTGTGTGTGCAGACTGTTCCCTGCAACTTTACTGGTGTTGAGCTGTGTGTGACAATTTGCTGTGTGTGAGCGTGTGCATGGTTATGTATGTATGCGTGCGTGCGTGTGAATGTGCACGCGTGACTGATCGCTGGCTGTAGCCGTGGAAGCTCTTGGGTGGGAGGGGGAGGGGGGGTTTGGTGGTGGAAGTGGAAGTGGAGGGGGGAGGCAATGAGGCAGCGAGGCAAACCCAGCAGTTATTGTGCCTGTGGTACACAGAGCTCATAGAGCTTGGTGACTTGAGTTGGACAAGATTAGAGAGATGAGGAGAGGCGGCTGCAACAGAGAGAGGGGGGAAGGGGGAGAGAAACGGTAGTGAGAAAAATAAATGAAAGCGCTGAGATGAAACCCAAGAAAGGCAGGGAGCAGATAAAGAAAGAGGTGGAGAGGCAGTGCGTGAGTGTGGCGCCGGGATTACAGCTATCGAGCGGCTGAAGAGCTGATGAGATGCGTAATTAGGCAGATTTAAGGGGGCGATAGCAAACGCGCCCCACTGGGCCGTGGATACAGCTGTCCAAGCATGTTAGAGAGTGCTGCGAAGGGCTGCCCATATTCCGCAGCACAGTGCAGATTTAAGGCGCCCCAGTGGAATGAAAAGAAAGACGTCAGGGATGCGGCCCAGTCTGTCCCCTTTCAAACGTATGTATATGAACGCCTCGCATGCACCAGTAAGCTTTCAGTTGTTGAAGTGTGTGCGCGTGGGCACTGGTCTGAAGAGGACTGTGAATGCAATCTGCAGGCAGACGGACAGCTGTCCACCACATTCGCCGCATCGTTACTATGAGATGTTACACATATAGAAATCCGATTACCCTGAAAGAGTCAGACAGTTCAGACAGGTTTAAATATTCATAGGTGTCAGTGAACGCACCCCGTTGAGTCGAGACTTTCCGAGTTGAAGCTGCTTCAAAACGTTGCACAGATTCACAGTGCTTGCAAACGCATCCCACTAGAGCTAAGAGCAGCCGCTGATGCACCTACTCGACTTTTATTCTGGGAGAAAAGCCTGATGACAGATTGCTACACATGTAATGTATGTCTTTACGTAAAACAACATCTTGGCTAATCATTTCTGGGAGTAGCATTTAACTGCAAACACAACATTTAATATTCCAAATCAAATTTATAAGCAGTTGGAGACAAAACAAAATGCCTTTAGCAGTGTGTGTGTGTGTGTGTGTGTGTGTGTGTGTGTGTGTGTGTGTGTGTGTGTGTGTGTGTGTGTGTGTGTGTGTGTGTGTGTGTGTGTGGTCACTCAATGTTTCTCCCTACAGGTCATCGATCTGCCACGGAGCTCGTCCATCACTCTAAGGACAAACACACACTCCCTCCCTCACACACTGCCACAAGGTTCATGGACATGACTGACCAAACAAAAAACCATCGATACCATCGAACACACACAGATATACAATCATGCATTTTGACAAAATCCGCATAGTACATAGAGTACTTATATGTTGGTGGCACACACACACACAGCACTGCATGTATAGATATTTTGTCATACAATGGACAGAAAGACGGATCAAGCCTCGAGCCAGGCTCACAAAGGTTAAGACCGTGGGAGAGAGTATAATGTCTAACCCCACAGTTTGTTGGTGACAACTTTATTCTTACCCTTTCTTTTTGTTCTCTTCCTCAAAAAACACTTCTTTGAAAACACTTCCTCTTTTTGTCATGTGGCCGCATGGAAGACAATTCAACTGCCCTCGAATAAAGAACAAGAGAAGGTGAAGTGAAGTTCATGAGTAGAGAGAACAGTCTTGCTGTCCAGAAAAGTCTGGCTCTGGTTGCAGCATACAAATATCACCACAGGACACCAAGTCAGTCTGGGTTCATGTTTTCCTGCCTTAAGCAATACAACTTTTCCACTCTCTTCAATTCCCTTCATGACTAATTTTGTCTGTGCTTTAACGTTTGTTTTTTTAAGTCTTCTACTATAATCTAACCCTTTAAAATACCGTTATGTGCTCTTCTGTATATGAGGCTATGCGCCTGCAGCCAAAGCTCTCACTTTTCTCTCTTTCCGTCCCTTCATCGGCATGCTGCATGAACATGTGAACGTGTGTGGGCGAGGATATCAGCCAAATGGGGTTAAAAGGGTTTTAATGGGCTGTGACATGAAAACAAGAGACGATGAAGCGCGATATGATGAGGCTATGTGTGTGTGTGTGTGTGTGTGTGTGTGTGTGCGTGCGTGCGTGCGTGAGCTTGTTATGCGAATGCATGCAAGGGTACTTTTTTAAAGAGGTGAGTACAAGAGGCCAGGGGCATGACAGTCAGAGAACTCTGGAGGTGGAAATTCATTTGTTGGAGCACTTAGGAAGAGTGCATAAATAAGCCTGCTTTTAGCAGTGGTGGGCACGCATATATATATATATACATGTGTGTGTGAGTGTGAGGAAATGTGTCTGTCGCTAGTCAACTAGCATAAAAAAATATACAAAGCAACTGTGTGTTTTGACTGAAATGCATTGTGTGTATTTCTGCCTTTGTTGGCGCATTGCCGGACCGCTCATCAAAGCATTGCTCCGCAGCACTACTAGCGGTCACAAACTCCACAGGGTTCCTTTTAATGTCTCTGGAGATGCATGTTAAGGAAGAGCGCAATTGAAAGCACTGTAGTTATTTAACTGTCAAATCGAGGCCGTTGAAAAGTGAGTTCACCCAAACAACACACCCCGTCCATCAGCAGGCTTTACTAGGACACAAGGCTGGCAGTGACCAAACTGAACAGGACTTACGTTACACCTGTGACAAAGGCCGGCCAACATGAGGCAAATGCAATCGAATGCGAGTCTGTGATGTTGAAGAGGTCATCATCACATCCCGCTCATCCCCCGGGCTTGTTTTTACATGGATGATGCACGTTTGTCTTGCTTCCCTTCCCCTTTCTTTCTGCTCGTCCTCACCCGTTTCTCCCCCATTTCATTTGCTCTCCTGTTTCCCTCCTCGTCGCCTCCCGCTGCTCTCCTCTCCCACAATCCTCGTTTGTTTTTACACAAAATCCCTCACTCTACCTCACTCCTGTTGGTCAAATCTCTGTGTCAAAACCTTTTCCATTCCTCTTTTCTCTGTCCGTCTTTCTGCCTTTTATCAAATCCTCTCTCCATCTCGCCCTCCCTCCGTCTGTCTTGCCCTCTCTCTTGTGTGACAAATAACAGCAATGTTAATAAAAAGGCAAAAGAAAATCCCCTCGTCACCGAGAGCTTCGAGGAAAGAGAGGGAGAGTAAAGGACAGATGCAATTTGCTCATCTATGGGAGGAGGAGAATGGAGGGAGAAAGAAAATACAATAATAATAATTGGAAGCTGGATTAATCCCTCCTGATCTCTCTCTTATATCCCCGACTAAAGCACACACACACACACACACAGTGTACCTGTCAATACGCACACACACTTCATTTCTTCATGTCACACTCACTCACCAACACGCCGTTTCCCTCTCTGTCTGCACAAATACTCTGTCCTTTAAACACGCACTCTTATCTTTATCTCTTCACACACTCGCAGCGTCACCCACGCTCGTCATGCTACACAATGACGAGAACTTTGGTACCCCATTAGTCACCGTGGTAACAGCATAGGGCCAATCAAACATTTTCCACACTCCCATGCTCGGAGTTGCCACCTTTTCAGTTTCTATAAATGGACTGTGTCTATTTTCCTCGGCTTCTCTTTTCTTCTCTCTGTCCAACCTGCAAGATGTCACATAGAGAGACACAAAACAACCACAAAGAGATGCAAAACAACTATGAAGAGATCATATAAATGCTAAAAGACCATAAGAAGATTCAAAGAGGCAAAACGACCACAAAAAAGGTACAAACTTACTATAACGAGATGTAAAACAAAAACACAAAAAGATAACCTGACGTTATGGAAAACAACCGCAAAGAGACTCAAGGAAGCAAAATGACCACGACATCGTACAAAATTACGACAAAGAGACGCAAAACAACAACAAAGACAATATAGAAAGAAAAGAATACAGATATCAACATTTGCTCGAAACAATTTTTCTTAAAGAAATTCAATTTCTTCTGACGTACGTTTCTTTGTGTCAGTGAAACAAAACTGCATCTGTAAAAATAGTTTACGAATATTTGAAGAGACAAGTTTTTGTTAAAAAAAAAACTGAAACTGTTCGCAAATGAATTGTTCGACAGGAAATGAGTGTGCAACGATTCTGATAATTGATAGATTGTACTGTATATATATATATATATATATATATATATATATATATATATATATATATATATATATATATATATATATATATATATATATATATATATATATATATATATTTGATACATGAAACTAACTTGCTAATGAAGTAGATTTTCAGCTACAGTGAGATGCAGTGATATACAATAATGCGGCACTAATGCTGAACAATGAGTCGGACAGCACTTATCTTAAGTGCAATATGAAAGGAGCAAACCTGTCAGTGTTACATTCAAAGGAAAGAAGGGATCATTAGACCAGGAAGAAAAAACAGAATGAGAGAGACTGAAGAGCCTGCTGCTGTGGCGTTACCACAGTGATTAATGGGAAAGTTATCATTATGAGAATGAAATGAGTGGGTGATGCACTCAGTGCATGTGTGTCGGCCAGATGGGAGAAATCAGAGAGTAATGTTAGCGGACTATTGATGTGGATTATTCATTAGCTAACCCAATTAGATAAATTAGACCTTTAAATTGAGATTAAAATGACCAGCTGAAGCAAACAGACATGCACACACTGGACTTTGATCCTTTTTGGCAGCATGAAAGTCCAAAGGGGCTTTAAGAAATGCAATTCACATTTTCAATTTCCCTTGGGGTGTAAAGAGCAGTGGTTCAAGTCACTGAAAAGGTATGGATCAGGGATTCTAATGAAAAAACTGTTGAAGTGTTTTATTTTATTTTTGTTGTACCCACTTTCTCGTTCTCTCTTTACCTATTTTCCCCTAAAAACCCTCCCGAGCGCAAAGATCCAAATGAAGCATCTGCGCTCGCAATCCGCCCGGACCTGCTGATAAAACCAGTGAAAGCATCGCTGCTGAGAGGGTGTGTGGGTGTGTGAGTGCGTGGGCATATGAAGTGTGGGATGTCAGAGTGAGAGGAGAGGAGAGGGAGCTCAACAATTAAACACACACACACACACACACACACACACAGGTTGTACACTGTGTGAAGTGGTCGGAATGACCCTTTACTGCCATTATGAGGAAGAGAATAGTCACCGTTCCTGCCAGGCTGAATAGCTGCCGGTTGGCCTGGGCTGTACACACACACACACACACACATCAGTTTTCATCCTCTTCACATGCACAGGCACAAACAATGACGATTAAATGCAAATGGATGTGGATAGCCCTTTACTGTCTGCGCTGTAATGACTAGGACAGTTGAGTAATGAGGTTGGCGAGACGTTAAACAGGTACAATTAGCGCAGGGACACACATTCACACACATTCACACATTCACTGCAGCACAGGCTTAGCCACAGATGAGCAAGGTTGGCGGTTTAATCCAGTTGGAGGACAGACGGCAAGGCCGGAAAGAAACGGACAAAGACGACGAGAGGGGGGGAGAAAAGAAAGAAAGAGGGGAGAGAACAGCAAGAGGGGGATAGATTTAGATTGGGAGGGGGGACATTTTCGGGGCTTGGCAGCGAATCAATTCACGGCATTACCAGCAGCGACACCAAAGAGGCCTGGCAATCACCAGTTAAATAGACTGTGTTACCTCAAGGTCACACACCTACTCACACACACAGGAATGAAACCAGACAGCAGTGTGAGAGATCGTAGACGTGGCGCCATTTCACATGAATTCACTCGCTTCAGATTCATCCTTCAATGTGCATCTTTTAAATGATGTCAACAACCTCACGCCACCTCCTCTTTGGCAGCACCACAGTTTGGGTCGTATACTGTGCACTGTGACTTTATTGACTGTTTGGAGAGCTCAGTGGAAGTTGGCAAATTGTGTGCGCATTGCTTTGACTTAAATGAGCCTCCTACAGGCTTCCATTTGTTGAGTCCTTGTGTGGCTGAGCAAACCGACTACCTGATGACTATTTTCATTTCCATCGGACCTAAAGGCTTATTTCCCCATCTAAATGTTGACCCAGGACACGATAGAATCCCTCACACTGTTGCTCACATTATAAACATCATAAATAAAAGGACAATTTGGTTTCTATGAGTCATTTTGGGATAGTGGGAGTCACACGAAAATCACCCCATAGCCCAGCGCTATTGCTGACAAACTCCGGTCTCCTGCATGAAAGTATGAAACGCCACATGCGTGCATGCATAATAAGAACCGGATACGCCGGCGCTGCTTAGCCTTGCTTCAAATTTCTCCCAGTGGATACTTGTGGTACTGTAGCAAAACATTCCCCTTCAGGGGTGCAAAGGGAAAGTGAGAGAGAAGATACTGCTCCCCTGAGATGAGGCCAGAACCAGCATCACTGATAAACAGCAGGTCGCTGCTCTGACACCAACACACACACACACACACACACACACACACACACACACACACACACACACACACACACACACACACACACACACACACACACACACACGTATCCTTTCTCCTTTAAAAACCCTTCTCTGAAAGACATTTCTGAAACATAAGCCCCATATACTCTGGGACCAACAACTCACCCCTGATACTCCTTTGTGTCTGTGAGGTAAAAACTGGCAGCAGAACCTGTTATTTCCCACATGTCTGGGCTGGAAGCTACAGCTGCGATTTAGCTCAAATCCCAGAGGGAATGAGAGAATGCTATGAAAAGGGAGGAGAAGTCAAGAGCTAAGGGAGATATATAGCCTGACTAATATGGACAGTGTGGATTTCCATTTTAACCTTGAGGAGGAATACAAATCCGATACACACCACCAGTGGCAGTCACACACACACAAGTGTGACTGATATACAAGTCTCTGGTAAGATGCTACATCCTGCACGAAATCCTTAAAACCCTCCAATCATCTGTGGAGTGAAAAATACAGCACGCAGTACACCACATTATACTCCAATTGTTCTATAATGTACTCTGTTATTGTTTGAAATGTCTTATAAAACAAAAATAAGATGGAGAAAGAGATCCGGGCCAAAAAAGAAAGAAAGAAAAGAAAAGCAAGACGTGTGTTTTGTGTATAATCTGTGAAGTGGCAGGGATCAATTTCAGCAGCGGCCATGCAGGAAGGTTTGGCCATGGCCAGGCGCAATTTCACCCAATTTGTCTGGCCACTAATGCATTCATCTCTGGACAGCAGACGCACTCGGGATGTTTAATTTTAAAAGGCACTCCATGTAAGATCACCCATTACACAGTGACAAAGTGGAATCAATCCTGTTACCACAAGAGCAGAGCAGAGAAAGCCAATCAGGTAAAGAGTCAAATCAGATCACCTCAAGTTACTTTCGGAATACTTTGCTTCTGAAAACAAACTTGTGAAATAAGACAAACCAGTCAGTTTTTTGAGGGCCGCCTACATCAGAAAACATGCGATTCAATGAGCCATTCAGATTTGGCTTCCCTTCCTATGTCACATGCACACTCATAAGAATATACCTCCCCCCCCCCATCTGAGTACCTACACCGATGGCTTGAGAACTACCTTCGCAAAGGTGCACCATATTTGTTCTCAGAAGCCAAACAGAGCAGACTGGGCTTCTTCGAGGATTGGGGGCTTAAAGGGACAGGCGCTCAAACAGAGTGTTTCAGACAGAGGCTGAATACAGGTGTATTCAGACAGACTGTATGAGGAAATATGTGTTTTGTGTAAAGATGTGCTAGTAGAAACTCCAAATACAAGTATCAACCTGAAAATGAGTAGATTATCCCCTTTAACATTCAGCTGATTTTATTTGTTTTGTACAAAGACAGCGTTTCAGGACCCTGGGGACAAGCCACACCATCGATAATGTCTTGTGAAACGCCACAAGCACTTAGAAGAAAAAGCGAAATACGAGGAGTGAAATGCATTTTGTTCTACAAACTACAACAATTATTCCACTGAAAAATACCCATTGCTGTCTCCAGCATTAGGAAAGGCTGCAGTACATCTGGTGAGAAATACACTGATGCCAGTGCAGAAGTAGTCGATGTGGCCTCCATTGCTGAAAAGAGCCAAGACTTTTCTGCCAGACACGTGACGATGCAGAGCCAAATTGTCCATTATGTAGGTGTGAGCGTCTGATCCCACCTCATTCCTGGAATGATAATGGCTTCTCGCAGTTAGCTGTTAATTACTGCTGCTGTCCGTGTGTGTGTGTGTGTGTGTGTGTGTTCGTTCATTATGCCGAGCACGCTCAACGAGTTTGTGCAGCCATGAGTGTAACAAGGCCGCTCTCTGCTGCAGAGAGACCAAGAAAGAGTAAAGGAGGGAGACAAAGCTAGATAGAGAGTCTAGGTGAGTCCCTGAGTCACCTTTACCCACCAGCACACACACACTCTTATCATTACACACACACACACACACACATGGCGAGGTGACTTCAGAGCAGTTGATTTCAGTGGTCTGTACTTGACACCACCATTTGGCTTCGCCACAGGGAATTACACACGCATCAGATCATTAACACGACTAATGGTAAGACCGGGAATTAACCCTTAAACACAACTTCTGACCCGAACCGCACAGATTGTGAATGCACACATTTACAGTGATTCCAATATCTGATGCTAACACCATGCGCACCAACTACAAATACACACACATATTCCTACGCAAGAATAATTGATTTCCGTTCCCACAAATATAAAAATATCCTGCCTGAAATCAATTAAGATGCAGATTTCTCTCACACGGCACCCGAACAAATCTCCCCGGCCTCCTCTTGCCTTTGCCCAAGAGTGAAATATACGAGTCTCTGGGGCTCTCGGCCAAGCCCTGCATTCAATCACTAGCGCTGACATATTAAATGCAGGCATTTGAGAGGAGCGCAAACATCCAAATATGGGGCTGTGGTGACTGAAGGTCCTGTCGTCGTGTCTGTGCACTGCACGTCCAAAAATCACTTGTCAATAAATGAACCAGAGGGGGCTGGGACTCTGTCACCCTTTGCTTCTTTCAGGTTTTCTGTAGGTTACACACTTTAACTCCAGCATCGTCGTCTGTAAAGGGTTTGACATTATCCAGATCCCCTGTGGCCCCCAAGTTTCAGGTCTCTCTTGAAAATGAGACTGTGTTTCAATTAGATTACCTGTCTAAATAAAAAAGGTGAAATGAAGAAATATCTTTTCATTCTGTTAATATCTTTTCATTTATTCCAGTGGCAGTTAAGGAAGACTGTGTTGAGTTGCATAAAATTGTATTTTCTGTATTGTTTTTACACAAGTCCACATCTGAGCCATCAAAAATGGACTTTGGCCGCCAAATAATAGGGCCCGTAGGGGCCAGTGCTTGGAAACATTAGCGTCTATCCCTGCTGTAATCCCTCATGCTAACCTCATGGTTCCTTCCACTCTAACTAGTGTTGTGCGTGCAGGAAAATCTGTTCAGAGGATTTTTCCACAAACCAAATCTGTGTCCCAATTCCACACTACTTCAAACTGACTAAGTGACGAGGTACTCACTGAAATGTCTGTATGCATACTAAACGTGCTTGGTGCCATCGATGTAGACTTTTTTCCCCCCACACTCAGATGTATGAAGGAAATGGGTGAGCACAGCCCCACAATAAATTTAAATAAACTGCGAACGGTGGCGAGACAGCTCAGCAGAGGCCATCTTGGAAAACAAAGAATAAAATTTTGCTTGCTCAGTCCCACCAGACAGCTGGCATCCCACCCACTGTTTGTGTGAGGATTACAGTATGCACCAACCAACTGCTGCATCTCACTGACGACCAACACGTCAATAGTTCTGAGCAAAATGAGCCGTCATTTTTGGCTGTGACCGCCTCCCTGTGTGTTGCTATGGGGACCTAAGAGACATGCTTACATCAAGTCCGGTTGTTTGCTCTCCTGGAATGCTAAATTTGGACACGAGTGAAGCAGTAAATGTAAAAAAACTTTAAAACTGGACATTGGTTCGCTCACTTTTGTACGACATCAATCCTCATAGAGCAACAAAATGGACATCTGAGATTAGTACTCTTCAACCTTCATCTGGGGAGGATGACTAAGAGCAGCAAGAGGCCCGTGTTTCAGCCCTCAATGTAGATCTTCCTGAAGTGTCACATTAGATCAGAGAGAATGTCTCTGTCTTCCCCGTGGTGCTGAAGAGCAGAGGTCACAGCATACTCAGGGCAAGAAATGAAAATACTGGATGTGCTGGTTGCCAACCACACACACGCACAAGACACTAGAAATGTTTTGCTCTTTAATGGTGTCAGAATCCGGGACAGCGTCGCTGTTTTTAGAAACAGCTAAAAGCAATGGCCAGCATGCTGACATTCTTGTAATAATCTTGTAATTTACCATGTTCACTGTCTTAATGTTGCATTTTAGCATGTGTTTGGCATACATCTTGGTCAATTCTTCTCTCTCAGTCAGCATCACTTATTTTAAGTTGCTTTGATCGCCATTTCTCTCTGTTGTCCTTTTTGTTTTTATCTCCCCATCTTTCTCCATTTGTTTCTGTGGTCAAGCCTCACCTGGCCACGCTTATGATTTTTAGGATTTTACCCTGGTTAGAATCATTCCTCATAAAAGAGCCGCCCAGCTCAATACTTCATCTCCAACCTAACGGTTTTCATCACCTTGCAAAGTCATTATAATGATCTAATTAGGTTTCATCTTGTCCCACACTCCATCTCCATAGCAATCATCCATCCGTTCCACACCTCCTGCAGCTTGCCTGTACTCCACAGCGCATCGACTTCTCATCTGTTAATCTCCACCTCTCTTTGCACCTGTTCTACCTTTCCCTCCACCTCTTCACCTCTATCTGTCATCTGTATTTTCTTCTCTACACTCTTACTCTCTCAGTCGCATCCGCCTGCAGTCAGTCAGCCTCATCTTGCACCGTTGTCCTCACCTCATCACTCTCTTCCTTTATTTTCCTCCATCTTTGTGCCTCCGTTTCATCAGTTTATTTTCGGCATTCGTCCTTCCATCCCTCAGTCACGTCTACCTGCCATACATTTCCAATTTCTGTCTCTTACGTTAATGACAGTGCCTTGCAACCTCTCCGTCATTTTCAACTTCTCTCTCTCTCCCCCTCTCCGGCCCTATTGATCTGTACATCCACCAATGCAATAAAACAGCAGCATCTGCACACTTCAGCATCTTTGAGACATGGCTACAAATTAGACAGTGGGTGAGTCGAGATCAGCAAAATTGATTATGTCAGCACTGGAAATAGTTGACATGCAAAATGATTTAGAACCAAAGAAGTTATTGCGAATTAAACATATGCAAACTGTAATGAAACGTTGTCATCCAGGAGTCAAATTAAGAAAGAACCAAACAACTGAAGAAAATACCAAATAATCAAAGAGCCAAAAGGCCAAAGAACCAAGGAACAAACCAGAGAAAGAGCAAATGAACAAACCGCATCAATTAACAAATTAAAGATCCAAAGACGGAAACGAGGCTTAGCAGCTGATGAAATTACAATTTTAATTATTCGAACCCAATCGCGTTCGAAGGACTTCATTTGGATCCGACTCACCTCTAACCCCGGAGGGAATGTTTTTCAATTACCTGCTCACATATTCATTATCGATCCGGCGGTAAACTAATGAAAGGATTGAGATAATGATCAGAGCCGTGATCGATAGGCACAAGGCAAGAGCCCGCTTGTAATAAAACCACCACACACATTCAACTGCTATTAGAAAGCGGTTCAAGGGTTATTTCATTAAACCTGGGTGTTTACGTGACCTTTGACCGACGAACAGGACAGACATTTCTATTTCTCCTAAGATCTCTCTGATCTCCTTAGATCAGAAGAATAATACCACTTTAGTGTCTCATATTTAAATTATTTTCGCAAGAGCCAGAGAGCAACTAGTTTAGCTTAGCATAAAGCGTCTCCTGCTACACGTCGTCATGCTAAGTTCGGCGAATCCACTCTTGGCTCTAGCTACATACTTAACGACACTGGTATCGACTCTCTGATCAAAATCTCAGCAAGAAAGGGAATAAGTATATTTTCCAAAATGTCAAACTGTTGGTCGAAATGTGCACACACACACACAAATAAAACATATTTGTTAGATGGCAATATCTTACACCATATAGAGAGAATTCTATCAGTCAAAATGTTGTTGGTAAAGCAAATATAAACTGGAACCATTCAGCACCTCCTCGTCCTATTTGGCCTCGATATCAGCAGGCAGGTGTGAATATAGATGGCTGTATAGTGGAGGAAAATGGGAACATGATCTCCCAGTGTGTGTCTGCATGCATGCGAGTCAAAGCAAGAGCGAGAAAGGGAGAGTAGAAAGTAGGTCCAATGCTGTTGCCATAGTAATTAATGAGATACAAAAAGTCTTTAACGTTATCATTACGGGTAAGAGAGGAGTGGGTGATTGTGTGTGTGTGAGATAGAGAGTGAAAGAGAGAAAAACAGGGCGAGAAAGAGACAAGAGAAATCCTCTGTGAGTTTAGTCTAAGTCCCCCCCGGCTGCGTTTCTATCCTTGGATCGTTGTTTTCTCGCATCCAACTGGGACGGCGTTTGACAGTGAGGGTGAAGGAGGTCAATGCACACACACACACACACCATGTACTCAGAAGATTTCCGAATAAAGCTGAGTGAAAGCAACTTTCTGCCTGCCTGCGGTTTAAACTGCTGCTTCTGAACAACGGCTCCAGGCAGCACACCTCTGAGAGCAGAGAGGAGTTCACCAGGGGACAGAGGTAGCAGCGAGGTCGGAGGGAAATGTGTGGGCTTGCCACTGAAAGGTTGCCAGTTTAAATCTAATGACGGGCTTGGTAGATTGTGACTAGAATTATGGTGCCCTCGAGGGAGCAATCTAATGCTCCAGAGGACGGCAGTGTTACTCGCCAGCTCTCGTGTGCAACTGAGAGAAACACGGTCATAAGGATGACCCTGGTGAATTTCTGTGTCATAATGAAAAATTATAGATTTACTTTCTATTTCACAGGCATCCACTGTTTTCCATCAGTTATAGTACCGGTACAAGCAATAAAAGTCTGTTCAAAGGAACTTGATTGAGATCGGGAATCCATTAGGGAATGCTCGATAGCCTTTTTCTTCATTTGTTAGAAGTCGATACACGTGATCGTTGAAATATCCCTTTGTGTTCGATTCAAGGGCTAATCTACTTTTCCGAGTTGAGAGAGTCACTTTTTCATAGTAGACAGCTAAAAAGTGTACTTAAACACACCACACAAGCTTCAAATCACTCACTGTTTGCAACTGTATTTCCATTAATGAAAAGAAAAACATAAAGCTGCCAAAATGTATATCTTAAGAGATTATGGCAGGCAAGTATTACCCGCAATTTGATTCCCATACCGCACTAAACTGAACTGTAAATAATGGCTCTATAGTCTATCAATCTAAAACCTTAAAGCTGCACTTCTTAATATATAAATATAAGCAATGGGTCAAACCACTAAATGTATAATTTCAAAGGTGTTGCTCACAGTGACAAACTCACAAAGAATTGTCACCCACTGCTCCATGGAGCACTTTAGCCTCTTTCAGCTCATTGTTTTGGTTTTCACAATCATCGGCGGAGTTTAAAGCTGCAGCAAAAAAGAAATCAACTGTACGCTACCAAACGGCAGATGGACAAAGTTAGCATTTAGCTGGTGAACATAGTGGAGCGTTAGCCGCTAAAGAGCAAGATATTAGGTAGTTGAGACCAAAACAGAGCTCAAAGAAGAGTGTCTTTACGTTAACCGGGTACCCAGAAACACGACTACAATGCTGCTCTGCGTCTGCTGGATGTGTAGAATAACTGTTCGCCACAACTTAAGAAAGTGATGTCAGATGTTTTGTTTAAAGCTTGTTTTTTGCCACCAGTGGCTAAAACGGTAGATTAATGTAGCTTTAATGAGCTAAAAGAAAAATAGTGTAAACATTAAAAAAAATAAAGACTTAAATTGTTTAAACAGAATAAAGACTTAAGATTAAAAAGTAATGAGATGTCACATTGGTAAAGTGCCTGTCCATCGCAATTTCTGCCATCCCTAAAACATACGTGTGTGTGTGTGTGTGTGTGTGTGTGTGTGTGTGTGTGTGTGTGTGTGTGTGTGTGTGTGTGTGTGTGTGTGTGTGTGTGTGTGTGTGTGTGTGTGCGCATTCAATTAGGGATTTCTTGCCTCCGCAAATGAGTCAAATTAAGGCTGGTCAATTGATCCGCAGATCCAGCGGTCGGTGTACTCGTATCATGTGTGTGCCAATTGAGTATGTGGGTGTGCATGTGAAATTAACACACAGCATTTACGAGCAGTCTTTGAAGTCTATCATTGGCCACATGCTCATTGTGAGCGTGTGAAGATGCATGCACGTGATGCCCGCATACGTGTGTGTATTAGAGCTTGATATCTACTTTGATCCGTCTGAAAGCATGTTTGAAGCCGCGATTGAGGTCCAAGCAAGCAACAGATTGACATGCTGGTACTGGCAGAGGAGGGGAGCAGAGGGAGGATGTTAGGAGAGATGAAGCAAAGGAAAGGAGCAGACGATAAGAGGAAAGAGTAATAGGAAAACAATACAGAGGAGGAAATGAGAAAAGTGTTAGTGGGCCCTTTAGGCTGTGAAAGGCCAGAGAGGTTTGTTGGAGCATTAGGAGACAGATGAATGGTGAAATGTGTATGAATGTTTTATTCTGCCTCTGGATTAGGCATATATTAGATAATGAGCTAAATGAACACGGCCCTGGGGCTGGGGGTTAATAACTGTTCTGGCTTTATGAAGACATGATCAGAGAGAGAGGGGGGAAATAAGTGAATGGACCCAGCCAGTGGAAAAGGACTATCAATGATCATCCCAGAGCAGTTTCTAACTATAAAGCAAGGAATCTCTGTCTGTCTGTGTTTTTGTGGCTATGTTCTTTGCATATCTTGAGAACCATTCATCCGGTCTACTTCACACATGGCGGACGTATTGCTGGGGTCCCAAGGATATGCGGGGTCGCAGTTGGTGCAATTTGGACATGCGGACACATTCAACATTAACAATCTTCGAATAAACAATTAATAAGCGATATCGCACTCTAAAGCAGCGTTTGGTTTAAAGCTTGTTTCAACTTTTGAATTGTTGCTGAATTATTTGACAAGCTAATATGGTTATTAAGTTTTGTATTAAGTTGTGTCAAACTGCAGTTGTTTGGCATCCCAAAAAGCTAGCAGCTGTTTGAAGATTTATAATTTCACACATTACAGGGGAATAATTACTTCGGTTTTGACACGGTATGCATGTCTCCAAGCTTTAGGCTAGACTGTCACATCAATGGCAGTTCAAAGGCAAAATGCTGGTTAGGTGGTGTTGTAATATTTGAATGAAATGTCTGCTCTTTTGCAACCTATATCTTTAATATAGATCCTTCATAATCCGGCTGAGCGTTGGTGTTGCCACCTGACCCCAGTCTTCAGTAGATCTATTATATTTAACTACATCCAGCATCAGTTGCTGCTGTATGTCACTTTTCACGAGTCATTCCATGACATAATGGCGGGATTCTCGATTCTGATTGGCTGGTGGGGGTCCATCAACTTTATGCAATGTAATGCATACTGGCAGAAGGCGTTTAACAACTGCAGTGTTAGGAAAAAAAGGAAAGGAGGAAGAGGGATATGGACTACGGATGACACAAGAACCAATACTTTGGTACCAAATCGAAGCAAAAAGTCTGACAACGTGACGTTTTTTCTACGATTACTACTTGTTTTTGATTTTTACCGTGTATCAAATTGGGTACCAGGAATTTCTCTGGTATTGGTACCAACCACAAACATTTGTCGTGACAAATCGTGACATCCCTAATATGGACAAAATGCTACTGGTATACAACAAGGGGAAGGATGCGCTCAATTAATCTCCTCCAGCCATAATTCATAAGGAGTTGGCACTCGTCAGCTCTATTCCTACTCCACGTCTTTAATTTCAAAAGTAAATACCCCTGTAGTGATGAGAAATCTCTGCTTATTCCAATGAATGCCAAAAAGAGGTGTGTCACCTTGTGCGTGCGTGTGTGTGCGTGTGTGTGTGTGCGTGTGCGTGTGCGTGTGCGTGTGCGTGTGTGTGTGTGTGTGTGTGCGCCTATGGGCCTGTGAGCTTGCCAAGAAACAGTACAGTTTGATAACAAGTGTGTTTCATTTGTTTGTGTTCAGGAAACGGGAGCAACGGAGCAGTGGTAAAACTAATGAAGTTAAATGGAGCCGAGTCTTTCATTTGCACAAAGCTTTCCCGATTGATAAAAAAACTAATTAAACAGGAGCAGTGCATATTTTCAAGTCGTGCAGACACCCGTGCACTTTTGAGATCGGTCGCACTGAAGACTCAGGGGCTTGTAGAGAGGACATGAAAGTTCCACAAACAATGAAAGCTTGGACCAAGAAAGCAAGTATAATGAGGCATTGCGCTGCATTTGCACAGCAGTGATGTGCGAGTGTTTGAAAAACATGCTGTGCGGTGTGTGTGAAAGAGCCTAGGGAAGCCGAGACACTGCAATAGCATGACAACAGAGTGGATTATGGTTATTTAGGAGCGCCTGACGTCCACTTCTGCGTCATTATATTTTTAATTGTTTTCCCATTCATGTCGAATCCTCGTCCCTTCTTTAAACCAATCAGGAAACCAGCCGGCACGACAATCCTTGCTCCACACACACAAACAGACTCAGCTTCTGCTCCAATGGAGCCGACACTTGCAAGATTTCACAATCACACATGCATGCACTAATGAACACACACACTGCATGCAGAAACACCCCGCAGCCATGCATGCAACGTGGCTGCACAGCTTGTGTGTGCGTGTGTGGACTCTTATCAGATTATATAAACTAGGTTTGGGTTTATGCTGCTGTGACAGATTACTGGGAAAGGGGAGGATAGAAACAGCCAGGACAGAAAAAACTAGAACACAACAGCTAAGTAAATTAGGAAATATAATGCAAAAGTATGGGTAAGATCTCTCACAATTGAAATGATGTTGAGCTGGGCAGGAAGAGACAGTAATAAGGACATATAGGAGTTATGGACAGAAGACAGAAGAGGGGTGAAAGAGAGGGGATAAAAGTGGAAAACAACCCAGGAGTGGAGTAACAGAGAGAGGAAAAGAAGCAAGACAGAGACGGGGATTTGGTGATGTGAGAGGACAGAACGAGACAGAGACTGATAGAGAAGGACAGATAGGAGTGGACCTGATGGGGGGGGGGAAAGACGAGAATGGAGGTAATCTGAGGAAAGACGTGGGAGTGGGAGCGACCGTATAGGAGGGGAACAAAAGAGCAAAGAGGAACGAGGTGGAAGGAAGAGAAAGTGACAACGAAACAGGGAAATACAAAAATATAGAACGATTCTTGTTCCAGTGTCACAATAAATCACAGACCAATGCTGGGGCTGTTTTCCCCCCAGATAAACCAGGATCTCTAGCCATGTTTTAAAGCTGCAATGATCTATATTTTACATCAACAATGGGTCAAATGACAATGTATAATATGAAAGAAGTTGCTCGTAATTGTAACGCCACAGAGAAATATCACCAACCCTCAGCTCTACTGAGCTTTTTTTAGCAACTTTCAGCTCATTGTTTTGGTTTTGAGGCCGGCAATGTCAATGCTTTACTCCCACCGCTCACTGTATGCTACTCGATCAGCGCCAAACAGCAGACTAAATGTTCACGACAAGCTGGTGAACACCTTGGAGCATTTAGCAGCAAAAGAGCCAGATATTTCCCTCATGAATAGGTGGAGACTTAATGTGGCCAAAAGCACGACTTCAAACGAATGCTAATATTGTTCTGTGTGGGCTGGATGTGTAAATGGGTAATTATTTGCCAACCGGCAAGCAAATTCAACTTATTATGTTGTGTTTGCAGCTTGGAAACAAATTGGAGGAAAGTGCTGCTTCTGAGAAGTTGAAAAGTATCAACTGACCAACTATATATTGTCTATAAGTTGTGGCGCTAAATTATGAACAGGGCATTATATGGCCAACTAAAATCTGGATCTGTAGGGTACAGTACAGATATACATGTGTTAAAAATACAGGAAAATCCAACCCTTCTTATGATTGTAAACTGCCCTGAAAATGTTGATTTTAATGCCAGTATGCACTGCCATAGAGAGAGAGAGAGAGAGAGAGAGAGAGAGAGAGAGAGATAATCAAACTAGAGGGAGGACAGAGAGTGAGACGGACATGGAAACAGGAGAGATGGAGTAAATTAAAGCGTAAAAGCTGTACAAACAGGGTGGAGGAGGAAATAGGAGGGAAAATAACAGGGCAGAGAAGGGAGGAAAAGACGTAGGAGTGGTGGCAACCTGAGGGAAGAAACTAATGTACGCGTCAGAAACAAATGCTTCATCTGTTCGACAAGTAGCCACCAGGGATGCCACAAGAACCAACACTTTTGCCAGTGGGCAGCACAGTCCTGCTGGACTGAATAACAGAGCTGAAAGGTAAAGTTAACTGAGGTTGTATTGAGTTGTTATGATGCGCTCAGTAAAAAAAGAGCAGGGCGCAAAGGTAAATTATAACAATATCATGATGTATCGAGAATCGTGGAATTTCACTGATAATTCTATCGACTAGTACATTTCTGCTACGGTGACATCCAGTAGCTCCTCCCCAGAGGCTCACACGCTCCTCAATTTAAAGTCTATGCTTCAGAATCCTCCTGAGGAGAGGAACACACAATGTTTTCTGCAAACTGTTCACTTGGCACAGCGCCTATTCACACCTGTCCATTCAGAAAAGCACGAAAGGTCAATGCGTTCTTCATCAGTGCCCATTTTCACAGTTGATTGGATGAGTCTGTGATTGTCCGTTTCACACCATGCATCCTATTCATGAATTGAAAAGTGCAGATTGTGCTGAATATGGCCTCCGACGGCGACCGAGAAAAAGGACAAAAGCTATCTTTTTTTTTTTTTCTTCCTCCATCTTTCAGAAATCAAAGCCCCCTTAGCCACTTTTCTCCACAGCATCAAGCAATCCGTGGAATATAATTTAAATGTAATATAAGGCCATAACAACAGACAACAACACAGACAGCTACAGACGCAGTTAATATCTCCCGCACACACAGTCGCCAGTTTAAGGTGTGTGTGTGTGTGTGTCATAGGCTGAGGTTATTCATGAAAACAATGGCTGCCCTCCACCATGGAGCCTTCTATTCTCAGCAGCAGCAGGGCGAGCCTCTCTGCATATCAATGGCCAGCTCATTTTTAAACATCATCTGGTGGGGTGACAAGAGGCGACGGGGCTGTCAAGTGCATTTGTGTCCGTTTGCAAATGTGGTCTGTCAGTTTCAGGTTGCTCCGCGTTGACTTCTGCGCTAATGTGGAGCTGATGTTTCGAGCATGTCTGTCTTTGTGTAATGGAGACCCAGGGACTCAAGGACACTGAGACGACCGGGTGCAGCAGCAGCCATGTGGGATTGTTGCTCATCTTTAAAGATCAATGAGGGGACCTGGTCAAGAGGTCCTGACAATTGGTCATTAATGCCAGATTCTGCAGAAAACTCCTCAGCCAGTCACGCAAAACTGGAGATTAACATGTCGCATCTTAACAGGTTAACTGTTCCATTGCCATTGAAGCACTGGCTAAGATGTGTTTATCAGTTTGAACACTTAAGATTACTGCTTAAATATTTTCATGCAAAAAAGGCATTACGATTGAGACGAGTGTATTCTTTAAACCGAGACTACGCAGCTTTTGAATCCGTATCATTTAAAAGTCGAATATACAAGTTGTAAAACACCGTTGCTCAACTCGTTACTTTGAGGGATTTGCTGCTATACAGCCTTAATTGATCTGGTACAACCAAGAGCTTTAGGGAGCTCATGTAAGCAAACTTGAGATATATATTGCTGAATAAATTGAATTTGCTGACTGAAGGACTCTTCTTAAAGCTAGGTTTCAGCCTACACCATTATCATGTACTTGAAGCGACAGCAGCTGTTGTTCAGAAAAAGTTACATCGGCTTAGGCTCAGGAAATCCACATTCAGGTCAGACCCCCAGGAGGTGTGATCCTTTTCAGTTTCTAGAGGACACGAGCGGTTCGCTTTTTTCTTTTGGTGCACTTACCTTTTCTCCATCTACATACACATCATGTACTACAGTTAGTGATGACTGCTTCAAAAAAGTCACTTTAAGCCCATACCGGCCTCGCTGCGGAATTGCATCCTAATCTATTGAGGAGGCTGTGCATGGAGGACCTGCTATCTCTGACTGTGATGGATTGTTCCTGAGCACTGGTGGAAACTGATGCATCTGGAAACAATGTTATCTACATTTGCCAGTTGCCGGGGATAAGTCAAACACACAATAAATGCCTCTGCACTAAAGATATTAAAGTGGACTTCTCCTTTCGCGCCACTCTCTCTGCAACCACAGTCAGCCCTCTCATTCATAAAAAAATCTGGAGCGTTATGATCTAATCTAATGAATCCAAAAAGGTGGTAGGAACAAATAGGCTTTATGTCTGGAGGAAATAACTTCACCCTCTGTTGAATATAAATGTACTTTTAGTTTGCGCTTGAACGTGTGACAAATGGAGCGAGTTAAAATACAATACATTGAGGTGGTGGGGAAAAAAATACAGAGGAGAGTAATACTGCAAGATCCCACAGTCCTCTCTGGTTTGGTCAATATGAGGACTAAGCAAAAGTGGTGCACGCAGCAGTCAGTGCTTCAAGCTAAAAACGACTCATTCCATCATTTGCAACTTTACCTCTGAAGGACGAAAGAGAGGTACACGAGTGCGAGGGCCAAATCAGTCCGCCGTGCAAGTGGGATCACTGGTGGTACATCAGGAACTGCCACCCAGCTTGGAAATGACACCATCTGGCAATAACCCTGTCAAATGAACCGCGAAAGTGATGCTTTGAGAGTGATTGGAAACTGAGTGAATGATGTGAGAGGCCCGGCCATTCTGTTTGGCCCCATGAGAGAAATCAGGGTGATATTGGATTGGCACTACTCACCTTTATTGTTTTTTGTGTGTTTTTTTTGACTCAGAAGGTGCTACATTCAGGATAAATATGAAGCCCATATTGTTCCTGCCCTCTGAGTAAGTGATTATTGATTTTAGGCCCTACTTCACATTGTGTTAAACACATTTTAATTCTTCTCTTATATCAAGTGTTGTAACATAATATACAATATCAGATGTTAGGTCATGTTATATCATGCACGGACTGTACTGTTTGGGGTTTCACAGACTAGTTCCAGAGGATAAGCTCAACCCTTAGCTTTCACTCACAGTATAGAGACTGTGAGTGACTGTCAGCAAGTGTTGAGGTGCCAATATGTGACGTGGCGTTTGGGCAGAGCAGGCTGCATATTGGGCACTTTCCATGAATGTCAAACACTGAATAAAACGAAACAGGATCGGCCAACGACTTTGTGCCACAGCCAGAGACTGCGATATATCACTGTCCCCACATTCATTTGTTACAGACACTTAATTAATCAACCTGTAGGCCTGGAGGGGGGAACTCCCGGTTCGGCTGCAGTAAGATTAAAATGCCTCTCAAAATCATTCCGTACCAGAGAGAGTGGCAGTCCAAACACATGACGGAGATGAAGTGGGCTTTTTAAAATTTAGATCCAGGCCACGACTCGAACACAAGCAAAAACTAAATTAAAATGTAGTTGGCGAGTCAGTTAGGTAGAAAGCTTGAGATAAGAACTGAAAGTTTAATGATCCCTTTGGGGAAATGCACGGGAAAAAACCGTCTGTATCGCATTGCAAGCATCAAGCACCAAAGTATTTAGAATAAAAAGTTATGATGATATAAGTTATAACAACGATACATTGTCACCCTCTCACTTTCCAGCCAATCAGGTGATATTTATTTCAAATGTCTTTTTAAATGTATTTGATATTGAACACTTTGGGGCGCCATGCTGGCAACGGACAATATCTGATAAATGTGAAAACACTTTTGGAAATCAATCAGGGCATCGCCATCAGGAGCCGTTTCAGGGGCCATAAGGGGGCCATTCAAAATAATGGGTTGGTGTTTAAATATTTGGAGGCTGATCTGTTTCATTCAATAAAAAACGATCATATAGATTATAGCCCGTTATTTCTCCTCTGGTCACCTTTATAGAGGCTTCCTGGCTCCATGACTTGTTCTTCCTCTTTTTTATTTCTTCTACTTCCCAGTCATTATCAACGTCATCTTCCTCCTGACACCATTCAGAACACAAGGCATCTATCTTAACCCCCCCACTGACAGCACTAACAGCTTAACACACACACACACAAACACACACACAGGAGCGAAGAGGATTAGTTGAGGACACAGTTACAGGAAAGGAAGCGACAGACATAAAGCGCAAACACACAGACAGCAGGTACGGAGGCAGCACGCATTATTCACAAACGCAAAGCACTCACACCTGTGTAAACTATAAATGTGACATCCTGACCAAATCAATGTTGACGTTTCTAGGATTAGGCCTCTGACAAAATAATGAATAAATGTGGTTTTATGTCCAAACACCTGGTTTCGCTGGAATTGCAGTCATTTACAGACACAGCTCACCCAGGATAAACAACTGCACGGATGGAACCAAATCACATGGGTGGCAGGAAAGCCCAACACATACTGCTGCTCTGTCTAAGTTAGTTGAGAACACTTTTGTTTTTTTTATACATTTAAACTCTGGTGGTAATGGAAATGTACTCAGAGTCTCAAAGACAGCTTCATCTGGTCTCCAGAAGTTGTTTCTGTGTCATGGCCTAGAAACCAAGACTTAACTCAAGAAACTGACCTTTTATTTTCCTTTAATCATTAAATCATGCAACCTTGCTCCAGGACACATCGAAATACATTTTTTGACCTTTTGCTTGCTGAAAACATCTTTGCACGTCTGCATTGTCCAAAATCTTCTACCACCACCTCGCAGATATTGCAGTCAGTAAAAGCCCACTGGGTAGTATAGCAGACAGCCAGACAGCATCAAAGCTGCGTAACACAAAGATATATTGTTGCTGATGGATGCTGAAAAACGGTTTGAGATATGCAAATTCATCTGTAGCCTACACTTCTTTGGACAGCTTGGGTGTTTTGAATTATTGAGAGGGCGACATATCTTTACATTAATTATTTATCCTTGATGGAAAAAGTCCTCATCACGATCATCATGCTGCCATAACTACCACCGTCATCATCATCAAATATGCCACCATTGTGACTTTTTACTGGCACCATCTTCATCATCATGCTGCCCTTGATTAAGCCATAATCATCATCATCAAAGCTCCCATCACAATCATTTCAATTATCATCACCAGCATCATCGCTCTGCTCCTCATCATCATTGACATCGGCATCATCATGATCATCAAAACTGCCCTCACAGACATTTTTATCATCTTCACCAGCATCATCATCTCTCTGTTCCTCCTCGTCATCATCATCACCACCACCACCACCAGCATACCACCAATATCAATCAATCAACTTCATCTGTAAAGCACTCTGCCCACAGGTTCAGAGTGCTTTACAGATGGCTGACACTATTAATGTAGACAGATTTAGAGTCATACTAAATGATGAAAATGTGGTAATACCAAAAAACATTTAAATATCAGCCAATAACACTACCATCATCACCACCAGTCTACACTCGTCATCATTATGACCAGCACGAATACATTTCTTAAACAAGTATTTAAACATAATGATCCCTACCTCTGTTTTAAACTGTATAAAATAAAGAAAAACTGCTATTGTGCATTTCAATTTAGTCAATTTCATCATCATCGTTAATCGTTAATCATCGTTAATCCCGCCCCACCGTCATTTCCATCACGTCCGGTAGATTCCTCCGCGACCTCTCCCTGACTAGTCACTTGGTCACCCGCCGCCTCATCTCACCCCGACAGGTTCCGTGCTCCCTGTTAACGCATCCGTGCACCGATCCGCTGCACTTAACTGGACCGTTAAAGTGACCGCACATGTGTCCACTTCTTACACACTCCGACTGTCTCCGTCTTACGCACGGTTCACACACACCAATAAGAGCGCACAACAATCATAATACATGCATAATTACATACATAATAATAATAACAAGAGTAATACACACGTTGTTTGTGTCTTCTCACCGGTTCGGTACTGTGAAAGAAGCCCAGGTCGGGTTACGTTCATTCATTCATTCATCCCCGGTATCTGTTCATTGTTCCCTCCGTTCCGTCCCTCATCCAGCAGCTGAATAAGCGGCTCTCTCCTCTGAAGCGCGGCGACTGAGGGAGCACGCGCATTTCTATTTCTCTCTCTCTCTCCCTCCCTCTCTCTCACACTCTCCCTCCCTCTCTCTGAAAGTGAAACTGAGGATGAGCTGATGCTATTTCTATGTGTGTTTGTGTGCCTGTGTGTAAGTGTGTAAGTGTGTAAGTGTGTGTGTTGGGGGGGGGGGGGGCACCAAAGGAGCATATACTCCCAGAAGTGAGGAGAGAAGAGCCGAATATGTAAAACTGCAGGGCTGCAACCACAGATCCTTTTACGTTATCAGGGGCCGACCATGATGCAGTGTTTGCATCCGGCCAGGGATCTTTTGATGCATTTCCTTCCTAATCTTTCTTTCCCATCATTTCCTGTCTTCACTCTCACCTCTTCAGCCACATTCCTACTTTCTCAGAGTGTTGCCAAGTCCCATCCGCCACCCAATCGTTATCCCCTGACTTACGTCCTTTGCCATGTCACCTGACTGCCACAGCATGCAACACACCTTTTTCCACTTCCCTCACCTGCTCTGCCTGCCCCGCCTACCTCCTCACGTGCATCACCCAATCCCCCACCTTTCTGTATGTCGACTAATCGTAGGAGTAAAAGTATTGTTTTTAAGTTGCCAAGTAGTTGCTCATCAAAAACCTTCACCAGAAAACAGGTAAAAAATTGTGCTAAGGAGTCAAAATTATAAATATAATGATATGAATTATATCATAGACAGTACATATTACTTGAATTGGGAATTAGTTTCACCAAAGACCTAAAATGATGTTGTTTGGATAGGAATTTGTTTACAGATTGGATAAGTGCTGATCAGCACCACCTCTCCACAGGAGGTTGCGAAGAAGGATAGCAAGCAATGAGATGAGACGGGAGGGGGGGAGGGGGAGAGAGATGGATGAGGGGGGAAAAAGGCAGTGACATTTGAAAAGTTGAATAGGAGAGACTAACGAACGGAGGAGGAAAGGAAAGGATGAAGGCCAGAGAGCGGAAATGAGAGGACAGGGAGACTTGAAGGCAAGGAGGGAGGGTGGGAGGGATGGGAGCGCCGAGGAGATGGTAATAGTAGCGGGAGATGGGGAGGAGGGCCGGAGTCGATGTAAATAATGAGAGCGGGAAGAGTACAACACATTATCCGTCTTTTCGACACGTTGCTCAGAGTTCTGTCTTAGCGTGAAGCATGGCCTTTACACCGCGAGCTAATTCACACCCCAAGGGGACATCGCACACACACTGAACACTTCCAGCTAAACTCTTACTTGGCCGAGAGAACCACCGAGAGGCCACACACATTTCTATTAAAGCTCCTACCGATATTAAAGCGCAGAATTAATGAATAGCGTAGAGGCAAGTGTTTGAAAATGGGGAAATACTTGTCTTCAGAACAATTGGAAAGGCAAAGATGCATTCCTATTAATCCTAGTTTTGTTAAAGATAAGCATGGGATCATCCTCTATAGTTTTATTATTGTCAAGCAATCCCATGAAAAGACCAGTCAGTCAGTTTGTCTCAACAACTTCAGACTTTGTGCCCAAAACACAGTACGACAGCAGCAGGATGTGTGTGGGATCAACTCAATAAACTACAGTGCCCACGGCCATGAAGGGACGTGTCACCGATTACAACAGCATGGCACCCTAAAGTGCTTTTAGTCGTTTTTTTGACAAGGATTCAGCTCAGTGGCACAACACTATGCTTGTCCACAGAGGGAGGAAGTTAAGGTAGATGGATGAGTCAAAGAAAACGCTGAACATTAACATGGGAGGCTTCTTTTAATCACGGCAGCAGTCCTTCCCCTACTATCCAAGTCATTAAATATTGTAACCAGGAAGACAAAGGTCCCCTAACCTCAACGATGTAGCGATTTAAAACCATATGTCTGTTGAACAAAATGCTCGTGCTTCGAGAGAAGCCTTCGCTCTAATAAAAGGTTGCTCCAGAACTGGTTGTAGATGGAGAAAAGTTCCAGCAACAATTTAATACAGGCTTTAACTGCAAGAGTTTAAACTGCCCTTCTTGCCAGAGAAACAAATAAAAGGAAAATATAGCATTGAGAGGGGTCGATGTTTCATTTTAATGCTACAAGTCATTAATTAACTGTTCTAAAATGAACCACAGACAACTTATATCATCCAACTGCAAATGCCAATTGTTCTACTGCTGCAGGGTGAGTCCCAATTGATTGGAAGGTAAAGGTGATACACAAACACAAGCATCTAATACTCACAATGCAGACATGAGGGCTTCGAGCACTCCTGTCTGTTTTTGGTGGATAAAATGCTGGTTAATGAACTCATTGTCATTTAAACAAAATAAATTAACATAATCCAAAGACTTTCAAAGTATAAATGATAGGATAACTATGATTACACTCCAAAATTCTCCATCACACACCATTCCTGACGCCGCTGTGTTTTCTCCTCTCAGCACAGCATCATATCATTACCGATTCAGAGCCTCTTAACCCTCCCCCATCACAGCGTGTATCTGCCGGCCTCGCTACTACTTTGCCAAACAAACCACAACCATATCTTCAGAGAAAGCTACATTTCTACCCAGTTTCTATGGCAATGAGAGCATGAGCAGAGCCTTCTGTCTTACTGCCGTAACATATCTGAAAACGATGACGAGAACACGGCGCACATTTGAAAGCAGCCGTGTGAACCGTTTCCGCCTGCAGGATAATTTAAGTTTTCAATGAAATATTAAGTTGGCTCTTTAGCTTTAGACTCATGGAAATGGGGGCCCCATCTGTTATATAACAGGCTAATTCGAGTTTAGGTTTCATGTAATCTCGTGGTGGTTTATTAGTATGATTAGACCAAAATTAGGTCAATAAATTGGTTTTGCAATCATTCACACATTCCATTTCAGAATAGGCTAACTTTCTAGAGACCATATTTCATTTTAATATTAGCCACATTACCCACTTTGCCAGTAAACTTGCTCCAATTAGAGATGCATTCAGCGTGAACAATGTAACACTCACACTTTTGTCCTTCATGCTCTCGGGTCAGCTTTGCATTTCATGAGTTAAAAACTCTGATCATAACAGCATGGTGGGGTACATTAAATACATACAATAGCCAATTAGCGATTCATTTATTAGATTTATGAGAAAAAATGTTATTTTCCAAACTGACGCGAACATGTTATCATTATCTCTTGATCAATTCCTTTTTTTCCCTCTAGAAATATTGAGAATTTCCACATGTGCAATACATATTTTACCTCAGCTACACCACGTTCTAATTAGCCACGGCCACACTCATTTTGAAGTGATGCCTATTAGTTGGCAGCCAAAATGACAGCGGTCTTCCAAATGTCCATGCAGATATATACACACTCAAATCCAAATGGTTAACTAAGTTCCCTTAGCCTGCAGCGGGAAGATGAAAGGTTAGGAAATAAAAGTAGAAAATGAAGGTTTCCTGTGGTACCAAAGCTGCAGGCTGTGACACCTGCAGAAACACTTCTTAAGAGCCGCAGCTTTCGAGCTTCCTTTGGACCGACTCCCTGGATGAGCGTACATGCTGCTCTCTGTCATGCATTCCACACTCTTTGGCAGACAAACAGTTGGCGCTGCACAAAAGTTCTTCCTCACACTGACTTGGCCCTGTTGCTGCTCCAGTACCTTTTGTAGTCAATATGAGCTGGTTTACACCGGCTACATTCGATGTAAGCACCAACACACTCGCTACCCTGTTGCTTTCACAAATCTTACATGCGTTTCTGTTGTGTGGAGGATTATTAAGAACATTACAGCGATAATCGAATGTTGCGGTACAGCAGAAAATAATGTCTGTAGGCTACTGTGCAGCTCCCAAGTGTAAATGTGCTTAAAGAATTTGTTCGATAAGGAGATTGACACCATTTGTATGTCCGTACGCTAAATAGAAGCTAGTGCCAGCAGCCAGTTAGCTTAGCTTAGCATGAAGGCTCTGAAAACGGGAGGATACACCTAGCCTGGCTCTATCCATAGGTAACAAAATCCACCCACAAGCACCTCCAGAGCTCTCAAATTGTCACATTATACATTCATATTTTTATAAAAAAGCATAGTGTATAAAGTAAGAGCCGTGGTTATGTGCCTGAATAATTCTTGGCCAGGCGCTAAGCTAACCAGCTACCTTTAGCCTTGTATTTAACAGATAGATAAAAGAGTGGTATGAATCTTCTCATCCAACTCTCGGCAAGAAAGACTATTTCCAAAAATGACAGTTCTTTTAAAGCCAAGATGAACATTGACTGTTTGAGCTCGTTAGATCGTTTTCCATATCACAGCCTGCACCTATTTCACAACACGTGAATACAAAACATGAACTTCTAGTTTCATACTGCAATCGCATCGCTTTCACTTCTTGGAATGGCATATTCTAGTGCTTTCCAAAGAGCGTCATAATATGTAGTGGCAAACCTCAACCGCTCATACCAGCACAGGCTGACATGAGTTTGTAGCAGGGTGCTGCTGAGCCTGTGTGATGACAGAAGCAGCCTTCAGTAAATAAAGGCTAATAGTGGCCAAACTCCCCAAATCCCATTTGAGAATCCTCTCATGAATGTCTGACGACAGCTCAAATATTGGACATGATTACACAGTAGCCGACTAATCAAGCCATTCTGCTTTATGGCTCATCTTATAAAGCATTGTTGGCTCCTGGTTATTCATGAGCCGCCTCAGACTCATTGTGTCAGGCCACTGAAGTGATTGTAAGTCATGCTGAGTATGGTCCATAGGGGAGCTGTGAAACAACCAAATGACGATGCGGAGGATTGCCAGCAAATGAGCCTTGATCATTTGCTGGCCACGCTACACTGTTTCCCCCTCACACCAGCTAAAATATGCAGGATAATACATTCCATCCGGCTTGTACGTACACTCAATGTCATGTCCAAACACATGTAACCACACATGTGGATTCAGAATTACAGAAACACACACGCTGCCACACACCCACTGCTTGATCACTTTCTGTCCACGCGAGGTCATTACAGCGCTAACGGCCGTACTTGAGCGCCAAAGCATCTGTTGGCTGTGGCGTCCTGGTATTAGGCACGTCGTCAATCACAACATAATTCAATTGCTAAGTGCTTACATGGCTCTGGGGTCGATTGTTTCGTGCACATACACTCACAAACTCTGTGTACTGTAGCATCCGTGGCTGAGACACACCGTACTATTTCAGCAGATGCATATACATTCAAACTGGCATGTCCTGACGCTCCGACATGCACAGACACACTCAAACACACACACACACACACACACAAAAGATTCATATGAGGCGAGGACCACCTCCATCAGCCTGCTGAGTTATTGATCAGCGTTAAAATGGAGCCGCTGATCAATCAGGAGACTGAAACCACTCAGAAATGCAGAATCCCTGCATGTATCCTGCCTGATCTTATTGTAGCTCATGAACATTTAAATGCACCCTGAAGACCAGAGGATGTCTGCGTTACCAAAAGTGGCACGGGGCCGGAATGCCGACAGCAAAATGAGAAGTATTTTCTTTCGATCAGTCGTCCGTCTATGACGTTCATCGTCACCGCAGACAGAATGAAAATATGTCTTCTGCCTCTTGTTGCTGTTGTGTAATTCTACCAGAAAATTCATAAAGCAGAAGTTGCTGCAAGTGAAACAAGTCACAGGGAAGAGTTCACTGTACAGTGACTGTGAGAACGAGATTGCAACATGCATTTTTGCCACTCAACTCGAAAAGGCTAAATTCAAACGTATTGTTGGTAATTAATAGCACATACTGGTCGACACTCAGCTTCAAATCTTGAGCTAACGCATGTGATTTTCACTCATACTGATGCACAACATAAAGACAGTGCCTCTAACTTTGTCTCTGCCGCAGGCAGACACACAAATATTAAAGGGGACATGTCATGCTCATTTTCAGGCTCATATTTCTGGGTTTCTACTAGCACATGTTTGCATGCTTTCATGTTCAAAAAACACGTTATGTTTCTCACACTGTCCGTCTGAATGCACCTGTATTCACCTGTATGCACCTACATCATATGAGGTGCACCAAGCTATCAACAAACTGTCTGAAGGCAGAGCAAGTGGCTTAGACCATATTACTGCTGAACACCTTAAATATGCTAGTCCGAGGTTAGCTCCTCTCCTCGCTATTTGTTTTACTGGCTTCATGATTCACGGCTTGTTACCAGACTCAATGCTGTCTGTTCTCATAGTGCCAGTCATTAAAAACAAAGCTGGTAAAGTATGTAGCCTAGAGAATTACAGGCCCATTGCTTTGGCCAGCGTCCTGTCAAAAGTCCTAGAAAGAATTCTGCTGGACAGAATACAGGACTTCATCACCTCCACAGATAACCAGTTCGGCTTCAACGCCAAACATGGCACTGACTTGTGTTTATATGCCTTAAAGGATATTGTAAACAAATACAGAGGTCAAAACTCATCACTTCTTATGTGTTTTATTGATGCCTCCAAAGCTTTTGATCGTGTTAATCATAGTAAATTATTTATTAAACTGAGCCAAAGAGGTGTCCCCACATACATAGTGAGAATTCTGGCTTACTGGTATGCGCACCAGAGTATGAGAGTAAAATGGGGTAAAAGTGTGTCAGCCCCATTTGGGGTTTGCAATGGTGTCAGACAAGTTCTGTTTCATCTGTATATTGATGATCTGTCCAAGCAACTGAAAGCCTGTAATACTGGTGCATGATGGGTAATACTCTGGTTAATCACATCATGTCTGCAGATGATCTGGTGATCTTTAGTCCTTCTAGCGCTGGTCTTCAGCAGCTCCTCACTATATGTACTGTGTACGGTGTGGAACATGACATCAAATACAACGCCAGTAAGAGTGCGATCCTGATCTGTAGAACTAAAGAGGACAAATGTCTAAACTTCCCTGACTTCAAATTGTCTGACAATAATCTTGGTGTCTGTAGTGAAGTCAAATATCTTGGTCATTTTTTAACAGAACACATGACTGACGATAACGACATTTCCAGGCAATGTCGTATGATGTATGCACAAGCAAACAGTCTCTCACGCATTGCTAGGCCTATGTACTTTTATTGTTTGTGTCTGTTTTTTTATGTATCTGCCTGTATGGACCCCGAGTCTGAAATAAAGTATAAAGTCTATCTATCTATCTCTCTCTCTCTCTGTGTCTAACACACACATTCACGCAGTTCAATACAACCTTGGGTGTTGCAAGGAAAATGGTCCCAAAGTGCAATTCATCACTTGTCTCCTCTGCTTCTTCTCCCCTCAAGCAATACTAATCTTTCCCGATGATTCATAGGACTACACACAAGCGAGCTCACACACACTAACACACAAATACAAACAAGCGTACAGATACACACATCTTGCATTTTTATATATACGTCTTATATTAAAGTGGCAACTTGGGACTTTGTGCTGTACGATTTAGTAAAACTGAGATGTATCTCTCTTTGCAGACATTTTGAGTTGATAGAAATGTCCAACAGCCTGCAGCAGGGACTGGACCCACGAGGAGAGTTGAGTAATATAATGGGCTTTAAGGAGCAAAAAATACTTTGGGCTATTGGCAAATGTATTCCAGTTCCTTTCCTTGTAATGATGGCCATCTATCACCGGCTTTATTTCATTATTTGTATGCAGATTTGTATTGTTATGCTAATGTTAGTTACTTATCCCATTGCTGTTCTGCTGACTGGGGCTTGCCGGAGCCAGCAGTCAATGTAAGGTCTCATTAGGGTTCCCTGGTTTGTTAATGTAATTGTTCTGATACCTCAACAGTGTTTGAGAGCACTTTTATAACTCTGCAGAGAGAAGTGCAATCAGGGTAAAGCAGAAGTCGAGTGCAGCGCGAGCCTGTGAGGCGTAATCACGAATGAATCGCACCATTCCGTGTCTCCAAACACCTTGCGTGATATAAAGCTTTTATCTCAAACAAAGTCTGAAAATGTGACATGACAGCCACCCCAAAAAGGTTATTGTTGATTTTTTTCGTTTGTTCTTGTTTGTGGTCAGGCTCTTAAGATTTTGTTGCCACCTGACTGAGTCCATCAAGCAGCTTGTCTCCATCAAAGCACATCAATTAAACAAGGGCAATGACGCCATCAGCTAGCAAGCCCGACGTGAACTAGTTCAGTCGGCAACCCAGATACACAATGGGGAAGGAAATGACTGTGTGGGGGGGGGGGGGGGGGGCAGAAGAGGGAGGCAGAATTGAAGATGCGGGAAAGGGAGGCAGAGAGAGACAGAGCACGGGGGACATTTGAGAGAAGGGGGAGGTAAACCAGAGAAAGGCAGTAATGGACAAAAAGCAATGGAGGCGCGAGGGCAGAGAAATTGAAGAAGAGACACAATGAATAAAAGGGGGGAGATGCTGAGCGTCTGGGTGAAATGAGGAAGATGGGGGAGAGGATTAAGGCAATGAGGAAGACAGACCTACTAATGCAGAGACCATGTATTCTCATTCGGGCTGAAAATGCATCTTGTTTTGTACCATGTTGCGCCTCTCCACCCAATTTCCTGCCTCTCATCACTGTCATAGCAAAACAAATAAAATCTGTAAGGAGGATGGATTACCTGCTCTCCTTGTGAAGGATGGAGAGGAAAACAGAGGCTTGGAGCACAGCTGAAGTGTCGCCTGACCTAATATTTGCTTTGATACGATGCCTTTGATTAGCAGGTTGACAGGCATCATAACGGCAGACTAAAGATATAATATCAATATATTGTGCAAAAAATAAAGCAGGCGTTGTTTTGGTTTTTTAACTGCACGTTCATTTTCACTCCTTCCGGCTAAAAAAAATGCAAAAATAGTCTGATGTTGGCATTTGTAAGTTACGTAACATATATCTAGGTAGGGTAGGAATTTGGCTTCATTATTTCGCCGGTGCAGTCAGAGAGCCTGAGGGGAAATGACACAAAGTTGAAGGTATTTTTTTTTTTTTAACAAAAAAATACTAGGCTTTTGACAAAAACCTCCAGGGATGGAGCCCCCAGAAGCCAACTCGTGATTTTAGTAAAAAGTAATCAATCTCATGTATTTTGTCTTATACAACAAAATCAGCACCTATAAGATCGTGACAGAAGATTTCAGCGATACAGTAAATTATGATTTAATTGGGCGAGAGTATTGGCTTTACTGTATGGCGGCTCAACGATAACTAAGGGAAGCATGAAAATATGATTTGCCGCAGGCAGAGCTTTACCGTGGTATACATAAACTGATCAGCCAACAAAAGCTGAATTAACTGCAGACAATTAAAGCAGCATTGTGACAATGACTAATGATATCTAATACTTACTTAATGATCTATCACGTCGTTGAAGCCAGCAGACGATAATTAAAAACCTGAACTTGTACACGGCTTTATCCCAGCATGCATTGAATCGGAGAGTCTGAGGAGCAGGACATCCCGTCCATGAGCTTGTTTCAACAGCCTGAGTTAGACAAAGACTACACCTATCATTAGACAGGCATAATGACAGGCATGTACCGTGTGCACGCCTGGGTAGGTGTGTGTGTGTGTGTGTGTCCATTAAAGTCAAGGCAGATGTTAATTACAGTTTTTAACCTTTAGCCAAGCCAGGACTTGGAAGACAGATCATTTCAAATGTAGGCTGACAGTTGGTTCTTGCCGGAAAGGGTGTTAACTTTATAATGTCACATTAGTCTTTTAATGTGAAGGAATGGTTCAACATTTTGGGAAATATGCGTACTCGCCTTCTTGTCGATAGATGGATGAGAAGATTGATACCACTGGCATGTCTGTCCGCTAAAGATGAAGCTACATATTTAGCATCGAGACAGTGAGACAGTGCGATATTGGCAGGAAAGCACATTTCCCATGTGCTTCCTAACAATGCCTTTAACGTTTGGCGATATTCAACAGACAAGAGCTTCTTAACACATCTTTATTTCCACTTGGGAACCGAACGTTTCCTCAACTCAATGACGGATTTCTCTCCTGTCATGAGGAGAGAACGATTTCAACACCAGTCCTAGATCAAATGTCTTGTTGAGCTGGGCCTTTTGGGGTTTTTTTTTATTTTTTATTTTTTTATCCACTGGAGCCAAAGTCAGCAACCCATTTTTAGTCCCAAACTTTAGTTTAAGAAGAGCTGGGTTACAAGCTGCACCAGGGCGGAGATGGATGGAATTAGAAAGCTGCCATATGCCGGTCTTGTGATCACAGAGTGACTTAGTTACACAGCGAGGGAGCGGTCCGTGGATAATGAGCATGTTCTGAGAGAAATGACCGAAGGGCCAGAGTTGAATGAGGGGGCTGGAGGAGAGCATTCACTCTGATGTAGGTTAAGATTGCTCCTTCCTTGTTCCTGTCTCTTACACCTGTGGCATTCCTCTGATTTATGTCTCTTGGACTCGTCTTTATTCTATAGCAGCCTTCCAAATCTCTTACATTTACTGCCACCTCGTCTGCTCTTTTATTTCGCTAATTCCCTCTCTGCACTCTCAGACACTTCTCTCATGTCTTGGTCTGTCTTTACATTTGATCCTTCCTCTGTTGCTCTTTCAGTTACTTTCCTCCCTCCATGTCTGGCACACACCGTCTGTATTTCGGGTCTGCTTCTCATCTTTTTCGGCATTGGGAAATCCATTTTCTTTTCTTCTCTCCAAGCTCTCCCACTTCAAATAATTCAAAACCTGCTCTGCATCTTGCTCAGCTCCCACGTAGACTGAACTGGGGTCTGCAGAGAGGGGAAAAAGCTTGAAAGGATGGTGATTGAAGCAGCGCCGGCAGGCCGACAGGCAGGCAGTGTCCTGGCATTAAATTGGAAGGCATGTTTTGGGAGCCGCTTGGAAGCGCTGCTGCGTTTGCTCTCAAACTGCCACACAGACAGTCTCACACACACACACACACACACACACACACACACACACACACTGAGTGGTAGTTTAGAGACAGTGTGGGAGTGCATACGCCTCCGTTTCCCAAAATAACCGCCAGATGAGGGGCAGGGAGGCAGGGCGAGGTTTGTACAGGAAGATATAAATGGATGCTAATTGTATGGCTCCTTCAGATTACACTGAGATCCAGCAGACTTAAACACAAACACACTGTCCGGGTATGTGTGTGAAAAAAAGGATCCTGCTTGTGAGAGAAACTGTGTACACACTCTTGTGGATGGCAGCTTTATGGTGTTAAAATGCTACAAACGTAGTGCATACATGGCTTTGCTCACACACACACACACACACACACACACACACACACACACACACACACACATACAGCTTAAAATGGATAATAATTATATGGTTCTCAAATGCCCCCGAGTCCGACCAAAGAAAGAACTCCCATGTATTATTTCTATAATCCCTCCAAAAATAGAGTTCAAAAGAAGCGAGTCTCAACAGTCATTTTCTAGAGCTGCACTGTCCTCGCACCCGAAAGCCGACTGCGCGGACTCTGCCTGTTTGTCTAAGCTTAGAAACTCACATTAGTTCTATTTGGACACACTGAATTAGAAGAAGATGCATCACATCGCCTCGGATCCCGCCACAGTTTTCCACAGAGATAGTTCGCTCCTCCTGCTCAAGTGTCACTTACTGACTTTGCAAAATAGGCTCATTTTTTAATCTCACAAGAGGCTCTCAGTGCAAGAGAGGGGAGTCAGAAGAATGATGTCGAGGAGGAGAGGAGGAATAGAGGCAGCAGATATAAATGGTAGATAATTACATGGTTGAATCTCCTGCGTTGATGTGAGGAAAGTGCAAGAGGGCAAATTAGAGAGACGAGCAGTATAGAGGATGCACAGTGCCACACGCACCATGTGTACAGTATTGCTCTGTTGTAACTGTTTTGTTCAAACAATATGAGACGGAGGACATGTTTTCCACATCAGCAGCACTGTCAAAGGCATCACTTCTGCAGTGCCAGCTTTTTTCAGGAAATGAGAAACACAGTATTTTCCCCACTGACGTAGAGTTTATAACGCAATTGTTGTGGGCAACACCAATCCCGACATCATGAAACATTTTCCACGTTGCAAAATGTGTGGATTTTTTTTTCCTTTCTTTTTCGTTCTCGCAGGAAACCACAGGATCTGTGACGGGAGGTGAAGCAGTGTGACCAAAGAGGAGCACTGCTCAGCTGACATTAGAAAAGATCCGTTTTGTGGGCTTGCCTCGCCACCTGCTGCTCATACACGGTTTGACAACTGATCAGGTTTTGTACTCTTCTCCTCTCATGAAGGAAAAACAGAGGGGACAAGAACACAAGGCAACATTCAACGAGACGAGCTTCCATGTCTTTGTTATCAGTTTGGTGGATGCCTAACAAGTCTTACCACAAATACAAACTGATTAAAATGACTCTGAAGGATGCTAAGTTTGTCATTTTCAGTGTGAGACAGTATAATCGGTGTGTTTACACTTGCATGTGCTGGCTCTTGGCCCGCCCTCTCTTTATCAGCCTCAACATCTGACAGAAACAAATCTTACATAAGTGTTGTGCAACATGGGTTCTGCTCTTACTTTTATTTCACCTTTAGCCTGAATTTTTTTGATGTTGTCTGTCTCCCTATCAGAGAGAAAGCAAATAAGGGTCTGAAGGGAAAAGGCAACCGAACAAATACTTCCATTTTATGCTACCTTCTACTTCTACCCCACCACATTTATGAGGCAAATGTTCTACTTCTTACTCCACTACATGTACCTGACTTTCTAAGATACTTGTAAAACAGATGATCATTTTATAAAATATGATGCATTCTTATACATCAAACCACCAAACAGTATGTACTAAGTGGTAACATTAGCTCCACCTCGACCAGCTACAACATCAATATGTTGTTTACAAAGTAATACATCAGTAATTATATTCAAATAAAACAATATATATATATACATATATATATACACACACCCCTTAAAGGAGCCATTATGTTACATAATAAGTCAAAGTAATGGCGTTTACTTCTAATAAGAGTAGCCTATTATAAAATGGTGGTATTACTACTTTTATTTTAGTATATGATCTGAATCCCAACACTGCCAGATATGTAAAAAATAGGTGGATATAATTATTAATGGCCGGACTTCAGTCCATATAAAATCCTGCTGCGCCACTACACCGAACGCTACGGTAAGCCGGGAACACAAACAAAGCCCCAGCCCAGTCCTAGCTCGCAACAGTGACGTCAGCGCGCAGCGGCGGTGCACGGACGCGCGGGGATTGGGTGAGCGAGGAGCTAAACTGTATTGTACCGAAAAAGAGGACAAGACGCCGATAACAAAAACAACAGCTGCGGCCACATGAGGCCGACTGAGCATACACGAGCACTTTTCGGGCTCAAGCTATAACGACTTCGGGTAAGGAAACATATTCATACTTTTGTCGTTAACACACTGCGGTGGCTAATTTAGCAGCTTCCGCCCTGAAGGAAGTTTCTTTTGTCCTCTTCGGTCAACAACAACAAAACAAGCGAGCCAGTGTGTTGACCGATGAAGAAGGAGTAATGGCGCGTTTTAATAACAGTGTGACAACACATCGTTAATGGTATCAAATATGGCTCCGTGTTGTCTGAACAAGTCGGTTATGTGGCGGATTGTTGGTGTGAATACCTTTGGACTGGTCTCACAGCAGGGACAGATAGGCTGCTGGGTGTGTTGGATGGGGCAGCATCAGAGATACAATGGATGATGCCATTTTATGATTCTTGAATAATTAGCTAATGTGCTGCTTGGCAGTAAAATGGCAGCACAGTTGTCCACAAGAGTTTTTGTTGGACCTTGCTCTTTGTAGTCTTTATAATAGAGATGGCGATGAATGATTTCATTTTATTTGTATGGACAACATACTGTATGTGTTTCCAGGTCTCTCAAACAAGTCAAGTGTAGGGCAACACTAACATTAGCCAGCTGTGGTCTTAATAACATTGAAACGTATTAATATATTCTTGGAGATAAGCATGAAATAAAGCAGATAAAGTTACTAAAGAAATCTTAGTCGATTAAGAACAAAAACAACCGGGGGGGGGGGGGGCAGCCTCAGTGTACAGCATGTGCATCTACAGTCATTTCCGTGTAATATACATAACTTCAGAGGGTTTTAATGCATCCCTGTTCCTAATACTTCCTGAATCTTTCTTCTCCAGATGTCACGATGGCTGCTGCACACTTCACCATTTCCGACAGCGAGTCAGAGCCATCGGAGGAGGTAGCGGAAGGAGAAAATAACCAATTCTCGTCTGTGCAAGAGCAGCAGCTTCTTCAACGCCACTCCCTCACCCTACCTGAGCTCAGGTTGTCAGGTAGGAAATCTCAAAGCATTGTGGGAAAGGGGGGGGGGGGAAATTCAACCTAAACCCACGACTTCTCTTTTGCTTATTCATGATAGCTGCAGTAATTGTAGGAACAGAAAGCGATAAAGTCATCTGTTCCAATCTAGTTTACTGCAACAGCTGCTGCAATGCAGATCCTGTTTCTTGGCTTTGTCTCTTGGGCCTAATTTGGAAGAGATTTGGTTTAACAGTTTGAGATTGCATTGTTAGTTGAAATGTAAGCTAACCTATATTAGAATAGGACTAACTCTATGCAAAGCAGTAAGGAGAGAAGTTATTATTTTACCGCCTAGTTTGACGCTTTTAACCACAGTGATAACTAGTGATTGATATCCCTTTATGCCTATTTGATTTCCTTATTGCACCCTTGTATGTTGATCTGTTCGTGCCCCTGTGAGGCATTACAAACCCCTCTCACCTTTGCCTCCCTTAGCGACGGGTCGAATCAGGCTGAACTCAGAGTCCGTTGCTTCCACGGCCTCCCGAGACGAGGAGCTCTGGGCAGACGAGGCTGGCACGCCCACCGACGGAGCGCCGTTCAGAGTGCGGTCCAAGTCGGCTCCCCCGGCTTTGTGGGCAGCCAAGAAATACGGCCGGCAGCTCCGAAGGATGAGCGACGAGTTTGACAGCCTGCTCGACAAAGGGGTGAGAGCGAGGGGGTCAGATGATGGAAGGAGCGTTTTACGGGGTTTTCCCTACTAAAACCAATTAGTTTATTTCTAACTTAATTTCTATTTGGTGCAGGAAATGAGGAGGGTGAAGAGTGCTGGGACGACCAAACAGATGCACCACTCGAAAAGCTGGTGGAGCTACCTCTTCAGTCACCAGGAGATGGAGGGAGAGAACAACCACCATGAAAACCACGCTCATCGCACTGAATAGGCACCGGGGGGGGGGGAGGGGGTTTTCGAAGGAATCGATGGGAATGAGAGGAGAGCAGTGGGAGGAGCCAAGAGGACAATTGTGATGAGAACAAAAAGAGCTGCGCTGAGAAAGGACGGATGAAAGGTTGGTTGGAACAAAAAGAGAAAAATTCAAAACACAAAAGGCACGGCTCAGTGTCACGCCGTTTTTTTATACGTCATTGGTTAACTACATTTAAATAAACTTTTTTGTATCTGTGTTGGTTGTGGTGTTGACGATATTGCTGGGCAGCCCACTGTGAAATGGTAAAGGCCGGTCAGGATGGACTGTTGGCTATCTGAACCCCACAGAACGGATACAACACGATGGGCCGAGAGAGGAGAGATGATCTCTTGAACGCAAAGAAAGATAGAAGTGGATCTGATCGGTGGCCACTAACCACTTCAGTTGTCTCTCCCGTGGACACTATGCAAATATACTGTAGCTGGAGAGACTGAAATCAAAACACCTGGCTTTTAGAGGCCTCCTTGAATGCTGTTAGAATTTCCTTCCAGGAAACCAGCAATGACGATGTGTTACTAATGCTGGTTTTGCTCTGCTCCACACGTTTGTGCTTGAATACAAGCTGAGACCACTGCAATAGTGTGCCACAATGAGCTGCAGGCAACAGAGGAAAGAGTATAAAAAAGGAAGGATTTTTTTTTTTTTTTAAGTATTCAACTCGGGGGCCATTATCCAACTTCCCGTTCTACTACCTGCAAGCCAGTACCATTCAAACAACTGTACTCGAGTGTCATTAACTGCTTTATATCTCAAATTTATCAAAAGAAGAACAATCTTGTACAAGGACAATCTCCGATGACGATGCAGAAATACTATCTTTTGTAAAACTTCAGGGTTAGATTATATCTGAAGAGAATTAAACATACATATAAAAGCACAAACCGATATGAATCTATCTTTTTAAAAAGCCTTGGCTGAGCAAAACAAAACAAAAAAGCCGTTGGAACTTTTATGTGTAAATATGTTGTGAATATTCTATCAAATTTCAGGGGTGGGGGTTATGAGCCAGACATTTATTTGACAAGTTCCTATATTACAAGGTGACCGTGCTCTTTAATACGTTTGGCCAACCTAGCAATAGGCAGTGTACAATCCATGGCTCTTGTGATAAATGTTATGTGGGTGGGGATGAGTTAACTGCTTTACGAGGAGCCAACACACACACACTAGCCTTTGGCCCCATTTATTCAGGACCCGGTGCACAGAGAAGATGGATTTAGAGACTCTAAAGTCACATTGAAACACAGGTGGAAGGGGACGTAAACTTGTTTCCAAACTATTTGTGACGTTTGTTGAATCAGTCGCCAGTCCGGTTGGGTTTATCAGCTGTTCACTCTGATCTGCATTGGGACGTGAATAAAACGGGATCTCAATCTATCAAGCCTTAAGGTCTAGGAGTGCTGATCTGAGGCGACAGTTGTTGTTCATGTATTATATTCAGGCTTTTAAGGACTACCCGGCACACACTGCACACACAATATGGCATTTGTGGGTGTTATTATTATTGCTATTAATGATTATACACCACGATTAGCACCTCTACACAGCTTGGTGAATATGATGAGGCTACTTGTGACTTGTTTATCGATATGTGATTATTGAACACGGTGATAGGTTTGTTCTACTTGTCTTACTCTCTTCCTCTCGACTTGTAGGGTTGAGTGGTAACGTGCTCGGGTGTGCAGGCTGAGCGGGGATGCGTTTGTATCGTCTTTAAAACTTTTTCTCAACCTTTTTGTTTTTTTTTATATCGATTTTCCTAAAACTTGGTTCAGGACCGTTTTTTTAAATCAGAGAATTCTAGACAATCTGACCAGCGGTTTTTAAGATGTATCTAAGTGTACCGACATGTTTGGTATCGTGCAACCCTGACTGTAAGTACGACGTATTCACTGAAACAGTTTGGTATAAAGCTTCCAACTCAATTAATACGGTTCGACTATGCTGTTACAGAAATTACTCAACCATATTATGCTGTTGGATTTCTCCCACACACTAACAGGGTCATGAGAAATAGTGTTGCACTCTTAAGTCACTCAGATCTGAATATGTACACGGTGTCGAGAGCGCAGGCCCGGATATGAATATGAAATTTAAGATTTTAATATTGTCATGAACTGCCTTGAACATGCTGTAACCTGTGATGTGAAGCCGCATAACCGGCCTTGTCTGTTTACCCAATTACCGCCTTAAGCTTTACAGCTCTCTGTCACCTATTGCGCTGAAGAAAACGAACAAAAGCACAATAAATGTAGCGGTGCGTTCGCTGTCACAACTGTGAGAAAAATATTACGATGGCAAGTGCTGGGAAAGCCATTTCAGAGGAAGTCATGTTGTAATTTTGACTTTTAAAAACATGTGTGGCAGAGAACACGCCCTAGAGGGAGAACCTGCCTGGGCACCTGGAGTTTTGCAACCATCCTTGGTATTACTTGAATCTACAGATGTGTGCGGAGAACTTTGCATTGTAAAATTTACTTCCTTTTTTTTGGGGGGGGGGTTCCTTTCTTATTTTTTAATGACTTTTGTAAGTTTTCTCTACAGCTTTGAAACTTCTGGTATATGCTGTCTTGAATAAATAATTTTAAAGTGAGTCTCTTGTGTTATTCTCTGTAAAACTCTCCAGTAAACAAGGACACTATCAAAAGGCCATTTTCGTTTTATTGCGAATTTGTAGCAATTCATTGACAATTCAAATGTGAACACAAAAGCCATAGTATTTATTTAAATGTCCTAAAATGATGGCACATTGACACATTTGTTAACAGAAAATAATTTTTTTTGGGGGGGGGGGGGTCAGTAAGCAACACATGTACTGCCTGAAAAGGATCAGTGTTTCATGGCATATGGGTCACAACATACAGGACGACCCACTGGCCAATGTTGTCTAAAATGCTACTTAAACCTTTAGATATCTCAGTACATACATTGACCTAAATCCTCAATACATTCGCCCAATGTGCTTGTTGTCTAAACTCCAATTTCCCACTTTCTCTGGTGGTGATGTCCTGCCACTGTATCGCTGTGCTAAACAGCAGCAGCATTACAGAGCAGAGTTCCCACTGTCTTTAAATGCACCATATGATCGCTTTATAGGCCTATTTCAAACAGCGTCGATTAAGTCTTGGACAAAGGCGTAAATATAATGGGAAAGCTTTGAAAATTCACTGGTGATGTGTGGAAACCCTGGAAGAGGCATCATGACAGGACAGTGTGTTGTATTTCCGATGTTATTTCCCCTCTTTTTATGTTCATCTATCTTCCTGTATTGTAAAGCACTTTGTCTTGCATTTCTTGTATGAAGGGTGCGATACAATACAGTTTATTATTTCACCAGTGGTTTATCAAACCACTGGTGATGCATCCAGATCGTATATGCGGCCACAGTCCAAAGCTGACAGTCTGTCCATGTCTGCGTCACTCAGTGTGAAGTCAAAAAGCCTGGCATTGCCCTGTATTCTGTCTGGATTTGAAGATTTCGGGATCACTGGGACGCCCTGCTGCACAGCCCAGCGCAAGAGGACCTGAAGGGGAACAAAAGACCTAAATATTTACCTAGTGTGTGTGCTAAAAAATCTCTATTGAAAACTGTCAATAAGGCTGGCCCAAAAAGACATTGCGTGTGTGTGTGTGTGTTTACCTGTCCAGGGGTGCGTTCACAATTCTTTGCCACCTCCAAGACCACAGGGTCAGTGACCAGCTCTCCTTTCCCTAAGGAGGAGAATGCTTGGAAACACACTCCATACTCCTTACACACTTTCCTCAGCTCGGTCTGGCACAGCTTGGGGTGAAACTCTACCTGAAGAAGCAACACAAAACATATCATGTAAGTATATTATATGCGTTGTCCTTTTTCCTTTCCCTCTCGTGCGTTCTACCTGTAGCAGTGCAGGAGGGACTTTGCAGCTCTGCATCAGTTCTCTCATGTGTGCTGGTGTGTAGTTTGACACTCCGATGGCCTTCAGCTTCCCCTGGGCATGCAGCTCCTCCAGTGTGGCCCAACTCTGAGCTCGGTTGCCTGGAGTCAAATATTAATTAGGAGCTCATCGTCAGTGTTACTAAAGTACAAATACATTGTGGAGGAGGAAAGTGAGAAGCATATATATATATACAGTTTATGTTTCCAGTGATTCTGGACTGTTTACCTGGGTTGCGTTGGTCAGTCACATCCAGACCCTCTGTACCAGGCCAGTGGATCAGGTAGAGGTCAATGTAACCCAGGTCCAGCTGAGACAGGCTGTGCAGGGCTCCTTCCATGGCTTTCTCTCCCTGATCCTTGGGGTCCAGTTTACTGCAGGGAGAAAGAGAGAAGGGTTGTTCAGAATTCTAAACTTTACCTCAGAGTCAAACTTCACTGAGCTTCAGGTAAGATCTGCTCTTTAGGAAGGCCTACGAGCCCATGTACCTCACCTGGTTATGAACACATCCTCTCTGGTTAAGCCATGTTTGGGCAAGAGCTCCTTCAAAGCTCGGCCCAGCTCAGCTTCGTTCTGGTAGACGGCTGCACTGTCAAAGGCCCGATAACCAGCAACCAGCGCTGCGTCCACAGCCCGGTTCACATCTTCAGGAACCACCAACTTGTAGGTCCCCAAACCCAGGAGGGGCATGTGAAGCCCTGTGTTTAGGAGGACAGAGGGGATACCGGAGGCAGGGGAAGACATCTGATCTGAAAGGAACTTATAGCTTTGGTACCCTGTTTGGACTATCCAACACTGTTGAAGAGAGGGGGGAGAAATAAATGGGTGTGTTTCATATCTCCCATTTATAATGACATTAAAATGACATTAGTACTGTTTGCTGTGCGTCAAAATGGAGGACAAACACCGTTACAACGAACCAACATTTGTGCCGCTTTAGAACATTGCAACGCTATTATGTTAGCATTGCTACAATGACGCCGTTTATTGGTATTTTCATCTCACCTCGCCGGCGCTCTCAGCTGAATTATTTAAAAGTAGAGGTGCATAAACCGACGATAAGTGTGAACTAACGGAAATTCCACCTTGAGTCAACCTTTACACATTAGAGGAATGTTTACGACTAGGCATACGCTTTACGGCAATACGTGGTAAACTGATATGTCATGTGACAGCAACCTGCGTGTGTGTGTGTGAGAGAGAGAGAGAGAGATACAGAGACAGAGACAGGGAGATGTATGACAGTATTTAAATATGTAAATGATAACTACCTTAACTGATATGTTGCAGTTAGCAGTACAGCCTACTGAAGTTTGCGCTGACTAGCTAACCTGGCTAAACCAATTCCAACACTTTCAGTGATGTTATGTCGTCTTGTCCTGTATTTTGGTTGCCCTCTGAACCAACAGGCCATTAATATATAAATAAATCTGATTATTTTCTGACTTTGTTGTCCAAACCGTATGTACCCCTGCAGGCCTTCTCCTCCCCTTTCAATGAAACTTGATTCTTCAAAGCTGGTATTTTTTTTTATGAAAGATGGATTTTCTCTACAGCTGTGAAACATCTGGCATCTGCTGTCCTCAATAAATGATGAGAGGTTTTAAAGTGAGTCTTCATTGTGTAAATCTTCTGTAATTCTCCAGTACAAAGGACACTTTGAAAATTGCATATTCTTTCATCTCAAATATGTGGTAATACATAGACAGCTCAAATGGGAAAGCTAGAACACAAAAGCCACCATCTTGTTTGTAATAGTATGATGAAAGATCAACGTGAGGCAACAGAGAATATGGAAGTAGTCTTAAAATGTTGGCACATTAAATGCGTTTTTGTTTATTGTACATCTACTGCCTGAAAGGGATCAGTGTTTTATGGCACATGGGTCACAATAAACAGGAGAACTTACTCGCCAATGTTGTACAAAATCATACTTGAACTCTCATACATTTTATCTAAATCAATACATTCACCCAATGCTTTTGTTATGTAACTGAGCGTTCTAGTGGTGGTTTCCCACCACTGCATCACTGCCAGTCAGAGCCAAAGAGCAGCAGCATTTAAGAGGCATCATGGAAGACAACGTGTGTTCAAATGTGTGGTCTATCAAGCGACTTCTGATGAATCCCTGCAATACTTTTGCCCACAGTCCAAAGCTGACAGTCTGTCCATGTCTGCGTCACTCAGTGTGAAGTCAAAAAGCCTGGCATTGTCCTTTATTCTGTCTGGTTTTGACGACTTGGGGAGCACTGGGACGTCCTGCTGCACAGCCCAGCGCAAGAGGACCTGAAGGGGAACAAAAGACCGAAATGTTGTTAAAATGTTTTGAACACAGAGAAGGCTGTAGTTATAGGCTGGCCCAAAAAGGCCATTAATCAAGATGTGTGTGTTTACCTGTCCAGGGGTGCGTTCACAATTCTTTGCCACCTCCAAGACCACAGGGTCAGTGACCAGCTCTCCTTTCCCTAAGGAGGAGTACGCTTGGAAACACACTCCATACTCCTGACACACTTTCCTCAGCTCGGTCTGGCACAGCTTGGGGTGAAACTCTACCTGAAGAAGCAACAACAACATAAAACACAGTCAACAAACGAGTGCATAAAACGTGCTTTTTATGTTCCATTATGTATATCATAATGTTATCCACCCCCCTTTCCCTCTCGTGCGTTCTACCTGTAGCAGTGCAGGAGGGACTTTGCAGCTCTGCATCAGTTCTCTCATGTGTGCTGGTGTGTAGTTTGACACTCCGATGGCCTTCAGCTTCCCCTGGGCATGCAGCTCCTCCAGTGTGGCCCAACTCTGAGCTCGGTTGCCTGGAGTCAAATATTAATTAGGAGCTCGTCATCAGTGTTACTAAAGTACAAATACATTGTGGAGGAGGAAAGTGAGAAGCATATATATATATACAGTTTATGTTTCCAGTGATTCTGGACTGTTTACCTGGGTTGCGTTGGTCAGTCACATCCAGACCCTCTGTACCAGGCCAGTGGATCAGGTAGAGGTCAATGTAACCCAGGTCCAGCTGAGACAGGCTGTGCAGGGCTCCTTCCATGGCTTTCTCTCCCTGATCCTTGGGGTCCAGTTTACTGCAGGGAGAAAGAGAGAAGGGTTGTTCAGAATTGTAAACTTTACCTCAGAGTCAAACTTCACTGAGCTTCAGGTAAGATCTCTGAGAGGAAAATCATATGATCGGAGTATGACACCAAAGCCCGTACGCCGCCATGCTGTGCTCTTTAGGAAGGCCTACGAGCCCATGTACCTCACCTGGTTATGAACACATCCTCTCTGGTTAAGCCATGTTTGGGCAAGAGCTCCTTCAAAGCTCGGCCCAGCTCAGCTTCGTTCTGGTAGACGGCTGCACTGTCAAAAGCCCGATAACCAGCAACCAGCGCTGCGTCCACAGCCCGGTTCACATCTTCAGGAACCACCAACTTGTAGGTCCCCAAACCCAGGAGGGGCATGTGAAGCCCTGTGTTTAGGAGGACAGAGGGGATACCGGAGGCAGGGGAAGACATCTGATCTGAAAGGAACTTATAGCTTTGGTACCCTGTTTGGACTATCCAACACTGTTGAAGAGAGGGGGGAGAAATAAATGGGTGTGTTTCATATCTCCCATTTATAATGACATTAAAATGACATTAGTACTGTTTGCTGTGCGTCAAAATGGAGGACAAACACCGTTACAACGAACCAACATTTGTGCCGCTTTAGAACATTGCAACGCTATTATGTTAGCATTGCTACAATGACGCCGTTTATTGGTATTTTCATCTCACCTCGCCGGCGCTCTCAGCTGAATTATTTAAAAGTAGAGGTGCATAAACCGACGATAAGTGTGAACTAACGGAAATTCCACCTTGAGTCAACCTTTACACATTAGAGGAATGTTTACGACTAGGCATACGCTTTACGGCAATACGTGGTAAACTGATATGTCATGTGACAGCAACCTGCGTGTGTGTGTGAGAGAGAGAGAGACAGAGACAGGGAGATTTATGACAGTATTTAAATATGTAAATGATAACTACCTTAACTGATATGTTGCAGTTAGCAGTACAGCCTACTGAAGTTTGCGCTGACTAGCTAACCTGGCTAAACCAATTCCAACACTTTCAGTGATGTTATGTCGTCTTGTCCTGTATTTTGGTTGCCCTCTGAACCAACAGGCCATTAATACATAAATAAATCTGATTATTTTCTGATTTTGTTGTCCAAACCGTATGTACCCCTGCAGGCCTTCTCCTCCCCTTTCAATGAAACTTGATTCTTCAAAGCTGGTATTTTTTTTTATGAAAGATGGATTTTCTCTACAGCTGTGAAACATCTGGCATGTGCTGTCCTCAATAAATGATGAGAGGTTTTAAAGTGAGTCTTCATTGTGTAAATCGTCTGTAATTCTCCAGTACAAAGGACACTTTGAAAATTGCATATTCTTTCATCTCAAATATGTGGTAATACAGACAGCTCAAATGGGAAAGCTAGAACACAAAAGCCACCATCTTGGTTGTAATAGTATGATGAAAGATCAACGTGAGGCAACAGAGAATATGGAAGTAGTCTTAAAATGTTGGCACATTAAATGCGTTTTTGTTTATTGTACATCTACTGCCTGAAAGGGATCAGTGTTTTATGGCACATGGGTCACAATAAACAGGAGAACTTACTCGCCAATGTTGTACAAAATCATACTTGAACCCTCATACATTTTATCTAAATCAATACATTCACCCAATGCTTTTGTTATGTAACTGAGCGTTCTAGTGGTGGTTTCCCACCACTGCATCACTGCCAGTCAGAGCCAAAGAGCAGCAGCATTTAAGAGGCATCATGGAAGACAACGTGTGTTCAAATGTGTGGTCTATCAAGCGACTTCTGATGAATCCCAGCAATACTTTTGCCCACAGTCCAAAGCTGACAGTCTGTCCATGTCTGCGTCACTCAGTGTGAAGTCAAAAAGCCTGGCATTGTCCTTTATTCTGTCTGGTTTTGACGACTTGGGGAGCACTGGGACGTCCTGCTGCACAGCCCAGCGCAAGAGGACCTGAAGGGGAACAAAAGACCGAAATGTTGTTAAAATGTTTTGAACACAGAGAAGGCTGTAGTTATAGGCTGGCCCAAAAAGGCCATTAATCAAGATGTGTGTGTTTACCTGTCCAGGGGTGCGTTCACAATTCTTTGCCACCTCCAAGACCACAGGGTCAGTGACCAGCTCTCCTTGCCCTAAGGAGGAGTACGCTTGGAAACACACTCCATACTCCTGACACACTTTCCTCAGCTCGGTCTGGCACAGCTTGGGGTGAAACTCTACCTGAAGAAGCAACAACAACATAAAACACAGTCAACAAACAAGTGCATAAAAGGTGCTTTTTATGTTCCATTATGTATATCATAATGTTATCCACCCCCCTTTCCCTCTCGTGCGTTCTACCTGCAGCAGTGCAGGAGGGACTTTGCAGCTCTGCATCAGTTCTCTCATGTGTGCTGGTGTGTAGTTTGACACTCCGATGGCCTTCAGCTTCCCCTGGGCATGCAGCTCCTCCAGTGTGGCCCAACTGTGAGCTCGGTTGCCTGGAGTCAAATATTAATTAGGAGCTCGTCATCAGTGTTACTCAAGTACAAATACATTGTGGAGGAGGAAAGAGAGAAGACAGCTTGAATCGTATCTCTTAGTAAGTGGAGCATGTATTCATAAAACATTCAGATGGTCAAAGAAAAAAGATGCTTCAAGTTATTTAACATATTGTTTTTACATGATTGTACATACACAGATGTTCCAGTGATATTTTGGTACATGTAGAAAAACATTGCCCGTTTACCTGGGTTGCGTTGGTCAGTCACATCCAGACCCTGTGTGCCAGGCCAGTGGATCAGGTAGAGGTCAATGTAACCCAGGTCCAGCTGAGACAAGCTGTGCAGGGCTCCTTCCATGGCTTTCTCTCCCTGATCCTTGGGGCCCAGTTTACTGCAGGGAGACAGAGAGAAGGGTTGTTCAGAATTGGAGACTTTACCTCAGAGTCAAACTTCACTGAGCTTCACTGCCTCCATATGGTCTCTGAGAATGCTATGATCTGGGTCTCAGAATCAGAAAGTTTATTGCCAAGTATGTTACACACAAATGGAATTTGGCTTGGTAATTAGTGTGTGATAATAAATATACTAAACATAGTAAAATACGTGTGTATGACACCAAAACCAGAGGTGTGCCCCTTTCAGTTTAAGTGACTTCAATAAGTGCATTGAACTATTGTGGATACAACCCATGTACCTCACCTGGTTATGAACACATCCTCTCTGGTTAAACCATGTTTGGGCAAGAGCTCCTTCAAGGCTCGGCCCAGCTCAGCTTCATTCCGGTAGACGGCTGCACTGTCAAAGGCCCGATAACCAGCAACCAGCGCTGCGTCCACAGCCCCGTACACTTCTTCACGACCCACCAACTTGTAGGTCCCCAAACCCAGGAGGGGCATCGGAAGCCCCGTATTTAGGAGGACAGGAGGTGTAGAGGACATCTGATCTGAGAGGCACTTCTTATTTCTGTACCGTTGGTCTACCCAGCACTGTTAAAGAGGGAGAGAGGGTTGAGTGAGACGTAAATGAGAGAGTTTCTTCTTTACAGAGGAAGGTTGTCGTGTCGTGATGGAGCAAATGAGTACCAATGATGCTGCAATGTTCTGGTGTTAGACCGCTGAAACATTCGTAACATTAGCTGTTAGTACAGTGTTACAATGAAGACACTAGGATTAGGCCTACTATGTGACAGCGAGTAGGAGAGTTGTTAATTAACTTACAATACCATAGTATGGAGTAGGAACGCCATAAGGATGCAATCGTTGACAATAAATAATATTTTCATCTCACCTTTTGGGTCTTTTCAGCTTAATTCCTTCGAGGGAAGCGAGGACTTGTTGCGTATTCACAAAGCGATACTTAATAAAAAGTCACGAGCTACAAAAGGCAAAAAAAAACATCTAACTCCACTCTCTCACCGAGGAGTGTTTACAACTACCACTTCCTGCTACGCGTGGTCAGCTGACAGTCATGTGACATGTTGGGCGGTTTTTCCTCCGTCACCATAGTGACACCTGCTCTGACGCCGCTGATTGGAAGAAGATCTAGCTAATCATTGAAGGGCCACGCCACCGGAAGGCGGGAATTCGCCTCCGTCCAGCGAATCTCGAGCCGAGTCAGGCTTTTGAGTGACGGCCGCGGTATTAACCGTTAATGTCCCGTTGGAGGCTGAAGTTAGCTTGCTGGAGGACCCACCAATTTCATGCTCGCCATTTCCTCTAGATATTACGGTAATTGTAAGAGAGAGCGAGAGAACCAAACATTTCTGAGCGTTTAGAATAGTAAAGAGCTATAGTATACTGGTGCTCGCTAAACAATGCAACATTTCCAGTAAGTGTTGACATGTATTCTCTGTTTTGGTTGTCCTCCATCAATTAATATATTAATCTGTTTATGTCCTGATTGTGTTGCCCAAACCACATTAGGTCAGTCATGCCACTGCAGGCCTTCTCCTTCCCTTTCCCTGAAACTCGATTCTTCAAAGCTGGTAGTTTAATCTACAAGTTCAAGATCAGAGGAGGCAGCAGCTTCAGGCAAGACAGACATTGTTCTGAACACCCTCACAGCCATGTCTTTATACTTCATATATGTTTACCCTTTTGGTGAGAGCAAGAAGTATAACACAAGAACAAGACCAGACCGCTGGTAAATCAGTATAGACCATGACAGAATAGATAGGGTGTCATCTCAAAACCCAGCTTGAGATAGGATTTAGTCGTGGAAGTAAGGCTAGCAATTACATTTTTATAAAGCAGCTCTAGTTGCACATCTGTGATATTTGATGATCATTCTTCAATGCATCACTGGAAATCAGTTTATAGCCAGAAATTAAATAATTCAGCTCAAGTGCAAATCCTTCAAGCGCTAAAGTAGCTTGACGGAAATGGGAAAATACTTGAAACAGAGGAAAGGCTCTGGATTAGAGCCGCTACAGACTTGAGCAAAACAGCACGAGCTCAGAATCCTTAGAACAAACATACACCAGCGAGGGAAGGAATATTGATCAATGTTAGACCCACTCTTGGGTCCTTCAATGCGTCCCTTTCCTTTCCCTCCTCGAGATTAAATTCTGCAAAGCATTGCACAAAGTTCTTTCATCTCTAAAGCCGGGGAGTCGGGGAGATGACTGAGCTTCAGGCGAGAGAGAAGGCATTGATCTTTTTTCTCCATTTCCTAGAATGGCTACTGTTACACGTTGTGATGTGTGTTACCGAACCGATCCTGGAGTTCATTTAAACTTCACCTATAATAGTTCTGACACTCAAGGATTAGTGCTCAACAACCAAAGTACTGCATCAGCAAAAGGCCTGATGTGTAAAAGGTTTTATACTGTTATCAGCTTTACAGCGTTTGGAAAAAAAGTTTACAAAACCCGAACTGCGAATGTTGTATAACTATATAATAATGTGTGTATTTTATATTTCATCAGAGGAGAGGAGGTTATGGGAGAAAACTACTTCCATCAGGAGCTGGAGGTATTTATGGATACTGTTCGTGTGCTTAGTCAGCATTCACGTTTGTTGTGTTGACTCACTGTATTAAATTCTCTTAAACGTGTTCTCTCGCTTTCTCTTCTCTGTTGTCAGGACATTTTCAGGACAGTTCTTGGCAACTTGGACAGTCTCCAACCCTTCTCTAGTGCCCACTTCAGTGTCTTCCCTTGTATCCTCCAACACTACTGATCCTCTACTTGCACACCATTATGATGATGCTCATTCACCGGCAGTTTACTGCGTTTCGTTAACTGTAACTACCAGATAAGAAGCGGTGGGAGGGAGCGTCGGAGGTGATGTGCACACAGGGTGAGAGGAGGCTGAGAGCTTACCCGTTTAGTCTCATCCTCTACCTGGAGAAAAACACACGGAAGGGTGAGCGAAAAAAACTCACGGCTTTCTCAGTTGTGTTCACGAAACACATTCTGCACTCAAGGCATTACATGTTATCAGTAAAACATGCTCAGGGCTTTACAGGCTGTATGGCTGAGATGCTATTCAGACATGTCGATGCCTCACATGTATTTCTCTTGCAGAGGGAGCAAAGCAAGCAGCGGAGAAGTTGAGTCCAGTGAGTTGTTGTTCTGTTACTCCAACAAAACACAGTGAGAAAAGTAATACCGGCTGGAGTGTTCAAGTATTCTTTTCTATCAAACTGTCTGGTCTGATGTGACGTATGTCAACAACAGCCCAGATTGCAGTGCCAGACATGTACCACGTAGTTGAATCAACACCTCTCTGACAATAACAGTAAGAAGTGAGCATTACCAAACCTCACAGGGCTGTTATATTGGATTGTTTTATATTAAATGATCTGGTGTCCAACCCCACGTCATGTGTCATGTACAGTGCACCACTGCATGTTTTCTAGCAGAAAGACGTTGCGCAGCGATTCCTGTCTGTGTCTGAGCCCCAGTCAAAGCGCCGGAGAAGAGATTCACCACTAGAGGAGGCCATCCTAAAGGACTTACACAGGGACATGGAGGCTGAAAGCAGCGTTTCTGTGGTTGGGTGAGCGCTCTCTTTACTACTGTACAGCTTATCTGTAACCTGTAGCTTTTCACTCTCTGTTTCACTACAACCATGACTAAATGTTTCAAAAATCTTTGCAAGTCAAGGTGTGTACTGAGTAAAAACCTACGCTGTGGACACAAAAATGGTCACATGTGAATGTGTGATTAAGTGTTTTAGAAGAGAATGAATGTGTGACAATAGAATATATTTATTCTTACTATCACTAACACATCCACTCTGACTACTGCCCGCTTTGCGCACACACACACACACACACACACACACACACTTACACGCTCCAGTGATCTTCGCGGTTACGAAACAGACAAGAGGCTGACGGGCGCCACCTCAATCACACTGACAGTCAGATCAGTGGGGCGGAAATTATGATTTAAAATGCACACCCACCAACTTATGTAAACTGAATGATCTCATCGTTTTGAACTTGAGGAACACACACTCGGATGCACAAACTGTGTAAACATCCTGCAGGGCCTCAAGCGACATCATCAGTTCACAGGAAATCAAGGTCCATGAAATAACTCTCTTTGAATTATTGAATTATATTCACCACATTGGCCATTACACTTACATGTCCTCAGAAGGGTGCAAAACAAGTGTAGTACACATTTCTGTTTCACTGATGGCGTTCAGTAGTGTGTGTGGTGTGTGTGTGCGTGCGTGCGTATGCGTGTGTGTGTGTGCGTGTGTGTGTGCGTGTGTGTGTGTGTGTCTACATGATGTCGTGTAGCGACAGATGGTTTGGTTTTTTGTTAAAGCTCCTTTAAAAATGGGAACAGAAAAGAGTTTTCAATGAGCCAATGAGCACTCACACTTGTCAACAAAGCATCTAACTGACATTGTCGGTTTTGGCTGCAAAATCCGGCATTTTAATCCACCAACATGTAATTAAAGGCCTTCGGAGTCCATGCATTGTGCATCATGACACCCACCAATTAAATACAAAACACTGAGATTCACATTCAAGCATTGATTGTCATTGTTTGGCGTAACGTTCTTCAATAGATCCGATTCCTACCTACAATTATATTAGCTGCTATTGTTCTGATACACAAATTGTGTCGATTACAACTTTAAATTCTGTTAGAAACAAAAGGCCAGATGAATTTAGACAGAAACCTTAATGGCAGAATCTGAAACTGAAGAATGGACTGTATTATGAGAAACAATATTTAATAAACTTGGTTGTGTCCAACTTTCAGCAGGCTTCCTCTGTGTTGTCCACATGCACAGAGAGACGTCCAAGAGGATCGAGGACATGTTGACAAGGTGACTTATTTTTCATTTATTCGATCAGGTCAGTCTTTTACTCGTCACATTTAATGAACCGCTTAACTGATTTGTCACAAATGAAGAAGTCAGTCATTTCCGCCCACAGTTTAGAATGAACTGATTCCAACAGTCTCATAATAGCCTTTTCGTTTCCTCTCCCCAGGCTGACATTAGTGCAGACAGGTAGGATAACAAGTGTGATTAAGGTTAATAATAGCGTTACATCAGACACAGAGTGCACGTGTGTTAATGTGTGTGTGTGTGTGTGTGTATGTGTGTGTGTGTGTGTGTGTGTGTGTGTGTGTGTTCCTGGTGATGTGCTTCAGATTGATTAGCAACGAAGTCCCAAAATTACCCTCCGCTCCCTTCTCGTCCACGGCCTTTCATCTCATGTGATCCTGTTTTGTTTTTTTACACGTGTCCACTCTTTTTCCCCTCTCGTTTGTTTCAAGTGGAAAAAATGATTTAAACTAATTATGTCAGCCCATTGAGTTACTTGTTTTTTCTGAGAAGGAAGTGCCAATACAGGTCTACAAGCTTTAAAAAGGATTGAGTGCGAACAATGAAGGTTCTGTCGGCACAAAAAAAATTCAAGGGAAGCGTAGTCGAAAGACAGATATTGGGTTATCAAATGGGCATTCTGATGGATTAATTCCATACATGTTCAAGCTCATAAAGACACTTTGACACTGAGGCAAATGGAAGAATCAAACTTACCCTTAGCTTAGCCCCACGACTCATAGCTAGTGTTGCTACGCTAAACTTTCCCTTCGACTTCAGACAGAAGAAGTCAAAAGTAGCCCTCCTATAGTCAGCAATAGTCAATACCTGCTGAACTGACAACTGTCAGTAGCATATTTTATTAGCCAGCAAACTAAAAAACGAGTTTCAGATATTCTTTCGATGGCTGTATACATAATAATCATGCTAACTCAGAAAAGACTTATCATATGCAAACTCCTTGCCTTGTAAGTAAGGCTAAGTTATTGCTATTGTCAGTAAGCTAGTTAGCTGGGAATGCTAAGGTTAGCAGGTTACACTACAGCAGATAAGCATTGTTTACTTATACTTGTGCTCAATACGTGACCATAAACTATTTTCATATGGATTACCGCTCTTACTACAGCCCCATGCACACCGCTTCATGTGGAGGAATACAAAGCTGCAGTAGTTACAGCTACCAAGCCATAGTTGAACAATCACTATTTGGTGGGAGGGGTGTAGCGAATGGTCAATTAATTACATTTCCAGTACTGTAAAACATTTTTCATATTCAGTTCTATTTTAAATTTTACTTTAATTTATGCTAATCCTCTCCCACAGAAAGGTTCCAGGGGGTTGGACGAACCATGGCAGAAATCAGGTGTTAACACAGTCAAAGGAAGCGGGACTCCAGGTGAAGTGCATTCTGGGTCAAAACAGCACATGGGAGAGGAGGAGTGTGATGAGGAGGGAGAGTCTGACCCTGGGACACCTGTGAGGCCAGGGATGTTGAGACGACTGGCCAGGTTGGTATGAGGTTCACGGCAGCCACACCATCAGTAGCTAGCATGCTACAAGCTAAAGCTGAGAAAATATACCCGGCAGCAGATCAGTAGCTCGGCACACAGTAAGGGTAAGACTGATACCTTTGGACGCTGGTGATGTCACTGTAGATTTGATTCAATTTTGCACCCACAGGAGACGCGAGGGCTAATTGGTACCGTTCATCTGAAAGACAAAAGTTGACAAAGATTCAAATGGATGGGGGAATCCAGCTATTAAAAGCACGGAAATTACAATATCCCTGTGAAATGTCTGTTGAGACAAGCTGAGACGCCAGAGGCGCATAAAAGACTGACACAAGTATCTCCACGTTGACGGGGCACGCCAAGCGATCTTACGAATGTGGTCTCTTTATGGTAATAATGATATGCAGTAGCAGCCTTATGGGGTGAGCCCACAGTTAAACCCATGTGTTCTTTCTCTGAGCTTACTCTGTCTCTCGCTCTCTCTTTGCAGCTATATCTTCCCCTTCTCCTTGTTCTTCAGAGAGCTCTGAGGGCCGTGGTAGAGAGACAGGAGGTGTTCCGGGTTCCAGTGGTGGAAACTCACCGGGGTTTGTTTGGTCAAAGTTCTGCAGCGCAAACTAAAAACGTGTGTGATGTCTTTTCTGGAGAATAGTACAGCGTAGACCTGTTTGCCTTTGTTTGCCTTCATCCTACATTGATCATCTTTTATACTGGTGTCAGTGTTTGTTTTCTATTTAGCTGAGATTTCACCTGTTGTTCACTTATCATTGGAGGGTCTGTTTTTTTTCTTTTTTGTTGTTGTTGTTGTAGCTCTGTATTGATACCATAAGCTAATAAATAGAGATACTTCTTTGTTTCCAATGGTTGTTTTTGTGATTTCATGTTGTTTTGTACCATTATGGATGGAGTCCTTGCTATTAGCTTTTCGCTACTACGTGCAGTAACTGGATCCTCTCTTTCTTACCACCATATCAGTGACTTCCTAGATGTGGATATTATTTCTTCTTCTTTTCATCCTCCAAATAACACAAACTAAACAGCAGTGTGTCTTTTATTTTTTGGTTTTGCTGCCTTAAACGCTGCGACGTTTAACTCTCCTTTCATGATCTGTGACCCCATCTGCATTTGATTTCTTTTCTTAAACTCGGTTTCCAGTTGAGAGAGCTCCGTCTCTTCGTCTGCACTTATCTACACACTGCTTTATTCATGCTTTGTTCTTCTGTTTTAATGCAGTTTGGGGATTTCTTATGTAAAATGCGAATTAGCAGGAAACAATTAAACCCAAATGTTTACATCCTTCCTCAGTAGACTGTCAAATGAACAGACAACGCCGTCTCTTTCTTAACATTTCCACGACTGTGTGTGTTCTCATAAGAGCACACCTTGAGCTTCAGTGAGTATCACCTTGTGGAAACTCCACTTCCCTCCTGTCAATCTAAATTAGCAAAGTGTTCTATCTTTGTGTGTGTGTGTGTGTGTGTCTGTTCCTGCATGCACGTGTCCATGCGTGTGTTTGTATATGGGGGTAAATGGGTCAACTGGACTGAAACATTGTCTTAGAAACAGGAAAACTTTGCCTAATCCTCTCCTTATATTGTCATAGCGCCTCAAATAACACACATAATCTTACACTCACATCTACTTACACACTTTGACCACACACACAATATCCTGTCAGACATAATCATGCACACACATATAGCACTTGAAATAACAGACACACACACACATACATCATATACTTTCATTCTCTCACACACACACACTGAGATTACAATAACAGGGCAGAAGTGGAAGCGGACACATCAATGACATTATAGTTATTCAAGACGCCACGGTTTCCACGGCAGCCGAGAGCGACGGGGCCACAGAGCGATACAAACATCGGTCACCCCACTGAGTCACACTGGAGCAGTGTGTGTGTGTGTGTGACTGTGTGTGCATTTTGACTACGAGAGTCTCCAGTTTAACAAACTTCATTCTCTCCTGATGAGGTGCTGTAGGCCACTCAGATGTGTAGTCGCTCTCGCTCTCTCTCTCTCTCTCTCTCTGGTTGGCATGGAATCAGAAGAAACACACTGCAACTTACAGTCAACAGACGAATAGTTTTGTGTGTTGATGATGTCACAGATTCCGTTTTCCATTGACATAACTAGATTGGGGATGTTTGGGATAGAGGGGCCATAAGATGGTAATTGTGTTTTCCTTAGAATGTGTGTCTGTGTGAGTGAGTGTGTGAGAGTGAGAATGGGAGTGTGCGGCGCGGGAAGCCGGAGCATCTCTCCTGGATCAGGAATTAAATGAGCCCTGCAACCTGTTCTTTCTGAACTGGTATTAAGAGATTTTAATATTTTGTTCTGAAATGCGTCATTAAATATCCCTCTCGTAGCTTAATGGTTTTTGACCACAATAGAGCCCTATGGTACAGGAATACGATATATGTATCAGGCTTTGGCTGAATAGGAAACATAATATAGTGGGAGAAACTCATTGTATGTTTTTTTTTTTTTTAATGGGATTTGTTGACAATAAGTCTTTATCTGTAATTGACTTTAAGTCTTACGTTTAGTTTTTGGTTTGGTTTTCTTTAAACAAGGGAAACATTTTGCCAGCACAGTTGAAATAATCGAACGTTTTTCCAAAGCAAATCCACTCAAATCAAGTTGATTCCTAGTGCGGTGACATACCTTATTCTCATTCTCACTCACTTCTAGAAAAAAAAACACGTATTCTTTTTTTCTTTTTGTCACTTGTTATAAGACAATCAGGTTTTAGGACCTTTATTGTTTTTTTGCAGTGGAGAAATCATTTTTAAAGGCATCAAAAGCTATCGTTTCCTGGATGAATGACTTATTACAGTGCTTTTCTTCCGGGAAATGTTTGGTGGGTTCAGCTTTTGTCATTTCAGTTGATCAAAGGTCATAACGAGCATCTGCAGTTTGTATTTCTGTAGGAAAGCTGTCCTGTGATGACCTGCTGAGTCTGATTCAGGATACGAGACAGATGTGGAGCCGCTGCTGTAGCTGAAAACATACAATAAAACAGTGATCACTGCTGGGATCCAACCAAAGCACAGTTACTTAAAAATAAATGCACGGGTTCACCTCCCGCTACTGTTTTGCGACTGATTTTACGACATAGTGACGTCCTTCACTTCCTGAATCAATTCTCCTGGAAGTTTCTCAAGGTCTGTCAGACAAAGATCGTTTTTGGAAAGTCAAGTCGTTTATTTTTATGGCCCAATATCACGAGGCTCTAGTGTCTCAGTGGGCTTTATAGGATTCCCAACCCAGCCCAAATTCTCTCGGGACACATGGCAAAACTCATCGACGTAACCTCAGGAGACTCTAATTCGTGCTGTTCCAGTAAGTAAGACATTCGTTCCTTTAACCCTGAAACCCAGTTTCTTGTGGACACTCGCCACAAGAGAACAAAGGACATCCATTTTGTGTCTTTGGCAACACTTTAGAAAGTCCTCTGCGGTGTTTGTGACCTTTGTGACATGTCACCGAAGTGTCCAAGAAACGGCTGCAAATGTCCAACAAATCATGTAAGAGTCCATTAAAGGGATGTCTTTACCCGCTGTAGTTTGGACAGGGTGGTTGCTAAGCTGGCTTCCTCTGCGCAAGACAAGACAGACGAGAAGCAGAGCCAGGCGTTCCCCACAATATACCCATCATGTGCCACACACACACACACACAGAGTTGACCCAAACCCACAGTATCTTCTGACCCGACCCTGTCCTTCCTCCTGCAGCCACAAATGGAAAACCCCGGCAGACTTTGTGTGTGTGAGGTCTCCCATTCAGTGTATTTATTAGTTCACTGTATCAACTGGCAGCTGAGGCCCAGAATAAAAAACGCTTTTGTGTGATTTTGAGCACATGCATGCAAGGACACTTTTTTGTGTGTGTGTGTGTCCCACGCTTGCGTCTGAATGCATGCGTGTGGTAAGGCTGTGTGTGTGTTCTCACTATTGTTAATGGAAAACCTATCTAGTTTTCCTCTGTGTCACAGCAGCGGTCCCCCTAAAGGTCGGAAAACAGAGCGAGGAGGGTGGAGGGGACAGCGAGACGGTAACACACTCCAGGAGAAAGACATGAAAGAGAGAAGTGAGGCTTTTTTGATCATCTTTTATTTTTTTAGATAATTTCACATTATTTTTGTGCAGGTAGAAGACAGAGAGATCTGTAGAAAAGGAGGGAAAAAAAAAGATTCACACACTCAGCTCTCTAATTGTGGGTGTGTCCAGAGCTATAAGTGCCTTGGCTCTTACCTGTGTTACTTATATCGCTGCATGAGGCTCAGGGCAGTCACACTCACACACACCTGTCAGTCGCCACGCGTGTCCTGCAATCCAGAAGCTGCACTCTCCGCTTCACGTCTCCAGGTAAGACTCGGCTGCTATTTACACCTGGAATGAAGTTTAGTGCATCAGTCTACATGTTGGTGGAATCGACCTTTAAATGCTGGTTCTGTGACATTTAGGCTGCGGTCTTCAGATTGCTGCTTTCTTATCGAATTTAGCTTTTGAGTTTTTATATATACGAGGAGACTTCTGTTCCTCCAGTAAGTAATGCACTTTTAACCTTTTTATTTCTCCTTATGTTTATTTACATTCTCATTCTGCGGACTTTTTACATTTATGTTTATATTAACAATAATATTACCACATTTTGCAAACGTGTAAATGGTCCATATTAAGAATATTTACCTGCACACATTTTGCTCTGTTTGTTTTTATTTTATTTTGAAAAAGCTCACTACTTTGCTGACTTTGACTTTCATGACAACATTCATATTTGTAAAACACAGCAATATTTTTATTTATATGGTGGACTATATATATATAATTAAAAAAAACACCAAACAGTGACAGATGAGTCAAAACGTGCCTCCTTTGAGTATTTTTATAATGTATCTTTTCCTGTTATTAAGGCTGTAACCATTTTACCTGAGCACAGATAAGAAGTTATTGTTCTACTTTGAAAAGAAAAACTGTATTGAATTCCATCCTATTGGCATTGATCAGTATTAAGTAAAATTAGTAGAGGTTTCAGGTTCTGATGTATAATAATACATCATAATATAATAATAATAATGATGCAGACGGTACAATACAATAGCAATTTTACAAATTCTATTTAAAATAAGATCTTCTCCTGCAACTTGTTGGTCAGTACCTGATCTATGAACTAAATTATTCAAAGAACATAAACTAGATTTGAGAGAATAGAGGGTAAATTGAGTGATTTACATTGAAGAAATCCCCCCTCATGTCAATTTATGTTGAAACCTCGTTCCTTTTAGCAGTAGTCAGTTTGCAGTCTGTTCAGTCCTGAAGGTTGTTTTAAAGACACATTGTTTCGTGTTCTGTGAGTAGTACATTCCATCTACGCACACTTTTTAAATTATTTTAAAGGCAGCACTGACTGACCAAACTTAATTTTGACATGGAATACTGTTCCAAGCACTCTAAGTGTATTTTCTGAGGAAGCTATTCCCCCGGCTGTATTGGTGGTCTTGAACACTGGCCCTCCCTCATAGCGGGGTGCAGCATATCACAACCCACTTTCCTCAAAGACAAACCCAACCTTCAGGCGTGGAAACCCCACATAACAATTAAAAGCCGGGCATTTCCCCCTGCCCCACCAGCTGACACGGGGTTAATGGCCTCACACACACACACACAGTCCTGACCCGTGCGTTTGTTCGTACCAGCAGCGTTAATGGCGTTCCCAGGGCCGCTCCACCATCACCACATAGGCAATTCCCAAAGCTGCAGTCGCAGGGGAAGCGGAGCTGGAAAGAGCTGCCATTTTAGAGGGCAAGGGTCAGGATCCCCAAATTCCCAAGAAAACATGACTTTATTGTTTACACACGTGTTGGACTGTGTGTGTGTGTGTGTGTGTGCATGAACACTCACGCAAGATCATGCATGCATGCGTGCACATACAATATATGCACTGTAAGCATTCATGCTTGTGACGGAAAACACAGCTTTTCTGTATCTTAAAGAATGTATTCACGTCTGGTTTCTGATTATGTCGCTGTGCAGCTACGTGTACGTTTCAACGAGTCGGTGTGTGAGCCGTGTACGTATGCGTGTGTCAGCGGGTAGCTGGTCAATGAGGCGTATTGAAAGGATAAAGACTGCATTGTTTGTATTCACATTAGCTGTTACTCAACCGAGTGACACACAGGCAGACGCTCAGGATGGGAAATCACCTCGGTGGGTAAGGGAGGGGGCTCTGGCAACCTGCTTTGGTTTAAGGTTTGATGAAGGAGTTCAGCAGGACGGGATCACCAAAGGTTGATAGAAAACTTCTTCAGTTTCTTCAGCTCAGATATCATGTTTGGATAAGATCTTTCAATTAGCCTTTTTATAACCAAACAATGCTTCCTCACAGCCTCATCACAAGTTAAAGATGTTTGTCATTTTTGCAGTTCTTCAGATTTTCCAAAAGTCTAAAGAGGTTCAACTTTATCGTATTTCACAAGACCAAAAGCAAAGATTTGAGAAAAGCCCCAAAAAGAAGTTGAAGTTGGAATTATTTTTGCATTAAAAACCTCGTAAAGACAGTTAAATGTCAGATTTCCTCTGGTCTTAAGTCACAGTAGCGTCTTACTTTGTTGTTCTGTTTGGATCCTCCAGGCTGCCATCCAGATGTCGCTGTGCATGAGCTCACAATTCTGCCTGCTGGTCCTACCAGTGATGTCGCTGCTCCTGCTCTTCTCTCCTATTGGTTGGAGCTACGACGGCCTCACCCCAGGATGTCACCTACACCGTGAGGAACACACACTGTTTTTTAAATGGTCTTAAAAAACAGCATCCATTTATGTGTTCTTAAGAACAGCAGCGTCAAAAGTCCTTCTAACATGATTTTATAATTCTCAAGTCTCTGCTCGTTTGCATCAGTGTATCACAATAGATTTGGCGATGTTGTTCTGATTTCTTTAAGTGCTGAATCCAAAACACACACACACACACACACACATACAGGACTTGATTCTCGCTCATCCTTCCATCTTCTCTCACCTCTCCAGCCTTCAACGTGACCATCCGCAGTGACCGTCGTGGCACATGTAAAGGCACCCACCTTGTCTACGCCTGCGTGGGCTACTGCGAGTCCAGCGCCTTCCCGTCCAGATACTCGGTGCTGGTGGCCTCCAACTTCACCCACAACATCACCTCCGCTTCACGATGCTGCACCATCAGCAAGGATGCTAAGGTGAGAGGAAAGGGTGGGTTGTGTGTTGTTGTTTGTTGTTGTTTTTTTTAATCATTCTTACCGGTTGTTCATGTCTATCTTGCTTGACTTCCCTCAGGTCAAAGTTCGCCTGGACTGCCCTCGAGGTCGTCACCATGACGAAATCGAGATCCTGACGGCGAAGGCGTGTCGCTGCGACATGTGCCGCAAGGCCCGCTACTGACACATCAAGACAGTACGCTGCATACCTAATGTACACCAGGATAACAGCCACGTTTAGTCAGCTAAGAGCTACAAACTCTGGTATTATTGAAATACAACCAGCTTCTTTTCTATTTCGACTTGTTTTGAATGTTGAAGAACATCCACTTTAACTGAAAAGGCATCAGCTCTCCACCAAGCTGCTGTCAAAACCAGGGTTTCCTCCATCTGTGTTCTCAAAGAATGAAAAACCATGTGACTCTGAAATGTTCTACTCACATCGAGTGAAATCCATTCAGGCAGAGTAACACCTGCTCTGGATCAGTCACCCAGTAACTTAAGAATACGATCGAAATGGGAAATTCAGATTTCTGTGAGTGTGTGATTGTGTGTCCTTTTGTGTGCGCTTTTGTAAAATGTGATGTAAGGGAGGTTTCTCTAGAAAACTTGATTGATGCACATGTGATAAAAGGCTTTATAAACCATTATATCACTCACTTCAAACGAACTGAACCTTTTTATATGTCTTTGCTTTGAGGCTGGGCAGACTCTTGACTTTGTAAGCAGCTAGAAATAAGAAATAGAGAGTCACACCACCATTCGTACTTACAGTAGTGACTCAGGAGCAAGTATATGTACACAGAGACTCCAGGATTACAATCAAATTCATCAAACTCACTGTACCCCCAAAAAGTACTGGGTTTACCTCACTTTCACATTTAACATTTTGGCAAAATGAATGAGAACATTGCATTGCAGTTGAGTCATCTCATTGACTTGATCAAACAACAAAACAGTAAATATACGGTCAACCTTTGGAATCTACATAAAGATCATGTACACAAGCAGTTTCATTCTTTGCAAGAACCACTAAACACAGACAAGAGACCAAAGAATGTACCGTACACATTTTATTTATATTTATGGATTTGAACTAAAGGACATTTTGTAAATAGTATCTATTGATGAAACCAAATAATGTTGGAAATGTCAATGAAATGAAAAGACAAAGAATGCACTGTATAGTTTGTGATGAAATTGTATTTCAATAAATTTCTGTTCTGCAACTGTAAAGTGATTGTTTTCTTCTCACTTTACACACACGCACACGCACACACACACACACACACACACACACACAGATGAACTTGTTTCCATTAAGGGGACAGTACACTGACTTACCCGAACCTTAAACATGACCACCACATGCAACCCCAACCCTTACTCCACAACATGACTGTTGGCCCCTATTCACCTCACCACCACTGTTTCTCCAGCCTGGCCTCACTCCCAGGGCGTCTTGATACCAACACACAAGACCCCCGTATGTGTCGGTATTAAGAACGAGAAGTCAGGCCCGGTTCTACCAGGGTGTTAGAGCAAGCATTGCACCCTCAGCTGAGTATTTGGCGAGCTCAGTTGACATTTGAATAATAAATGCCACCCGCAAGGTGGTAGGACTGCGTGAGCGTCGCCATCCGCACCTTGTATCTTGGTTCATGTATGTCGTCTACAACATGTAAAATGGCTGGCTGACGGTGAATATTGATCATATTAATGTTAATAGTTTTCATACAACATAAACCAGAAGTGACACTGTCAGAATCGACCACATTCATTCGTAGATCAATGCAGACTGACTTTTGTGCTCTAACATATATAATATAGTGACATAACAAGTAACATAATATCATCATATCATGTCATTACTTTTTAAAAGAGTAATAAGAAAAAAGTAACTTATTATACTTCCTAACCTTAACCATTCGAGGTCTATGTATAATCTCAACCATCTTGCGAGAGTTTAGGTTTTTGCCCAAGCGATCAATGTGCCATGTGAGTACAATATAAACTTAAATAATGATATTGAGAAGTTATTATTGTGTGTTATTATTATGTATAGCAGTTTTTTTGAGCCTCAAGATTTAAGTGTTCAAAACTCAGATAACTCTTATTTTGAAATGTAATGCTTGCTCTGCTACATCTCCTTCCTCACAAACAGACATGCATAAGGAGACACACACATCTTCAGTCGACAGAAAGACTCATTTCTAAGTCCCTGGGTGTCAAGTATCACACTTACTCAAATATCTTGATTTCATCATTTTATTCAGACTCATTCATGTCAGTACAACTGTTGATAACATTGTTGGCTGAAAGCGGTGTCCTGCCCATCAGAAGGTCTCGCACTCTGTGTCCTGTGTGGAGCAGACGGCACAGTGGCAGTGCAGCGCCATGGGATAGTGGTAGAGAGGGGAGATGTTGGGCTGGCAGCCCGGCAGGCGGGCGGTCATGTGGCGGACACGACTGTACGTGCACACACGGTGGTGTCGCTGGATGTAGGGGGGATCTGGCACAGGTTTCTGCAGGGTTCACACACACACACACACAAGTGGAACACAGGTTACTTTTGATCTCCATATGCTCTTTGACAAGACACTGTTTCCCCACATTCCAACAGGGAATATTGGCAGTTAATGCAACACGTTTCTGAGCTCTCTACACTTTGTAAGCATGTGTTGGAGACATGATGACTAAATTGGTTCATTCTTGACCTTGGACTTGGTAGCTTGACCAAAAAATAAATAAAAGCATGAACCCAAGGTCCACTTCCTTGCTCTTCCCTGAGCTTTCAATTACATGTCACCGTCTTCTTTGGAGGGAAAAGTATGAAGATGCAGTTAAAAAAGTCCACTTAATCAGCAGTTTAGATTTGTATCATCAAATGAGAAACCGCCAGCTGCTGAAGAGGACCATGAGCTGCTGTTGAAAGTCCTGGAAAAAGCTAGTGTGGACTTTCAAAAATGACCTTCTGCCATGTGCCTGAGTCAGCGCTGTTGCTGCGGATTTAGAGCTCTTTCTCCTCTAAAGGCTTTGAATCGGACTAAAGTTTCCCCAAAACTTGTTCTTTCAATTGATTCAGAGGTTCAATTTGAATCCTTGCAAACTAAAATGAGTTCATTAAAAGTTCAGGGACCCTTCCTACTTGGAGGGATTTAAGCAGGTCTTACGACAATGACATATGGGTCTGAGTGGAGAATTGGTCATTGGGTTGAGTCCTGGGCCATTTATCATTTATTTCATGTTTCACAATTCCAGTATTATGGAATCTTTCAGAAATAGCAAGAGAAAAGAGTGCGACTCCTACATCGGCTAAATATAACTGATGTTCTGTCACTTTACTGTGTGTGTGTGTGTGTGTGTGTGTGTGTGTGTGTGTGTGTGTGTGTGTGTGTGTGTGTGTGTGTGTGTGTGTGTGTGTGTGTGTGTGTGTGTGTATGAACCTTACCTCCCAGGTGTGACAACGCCCCCAGCAAGCCTCTGTGCTGATGCGCAGTCCCTTGCAGCCCGGCTTCTGGGCCACAAAGGTGAACTCTCGCACGGCGCAGCCTCGGAAGCTGTGAAGTGTGGTTGTCAGGGCCACGCACACCTCCACTGCCCCGGCAACCAGGAGGAGGAGGAGGAGGAAAGACGGGGACAGGGGATGGAGATGCATGCTGGGAAAAGAAGAAAAAGAGTAAAGGAACTTCGATGGAGGCAATACTATTATTCAAATCGGTGTATCCATTATTCCTCAGCTATGGCTACAAGTGACCTTCTCTGTCTGGGTGGAAAACAGTTCACCTTAAAATATATATTTACAGACTAAAACATTCAGTTTGGCCTCTATTTTATATCTACAGAGGAAGATGATCCAAAACAGCTGAAAAGAGAGTCAGAGCAGTATACTGTGACATTCAACTTGACTCACAACTCCCTCTAGTGTTTATTATGGCTACTGCAGCCAATGCAGCGATCTATACTGTAAAAGAAAATATATCTATAAATAAAAAGTAATTATTTCATTGGGTAATTAATAACTTAAATTATACTTTCCAACTAAAAACATACAACAACAAAAAAACATTTGAATTTCCTTTCAAGTGACACATCTGACAGTTCGGTAATTTCACTTGCAGGCATACGAAGCAGTTCATCTTCTCTTGTTTCAATCAGAATTAATGATCATTTCTGAAATGTTACCGGAGACATCTGCTTCATTACTCTTCAAGCAAACTACTTACGCTGCACTAAAACAACTGGAATCACCTCAACTGAGCCAGACTGTAGAATGCTTATTAAGAAATATAACACTGACATAAAAATACTTTCTGCATGAACAGAATGATGTGAATGCTTTTATGGGCAATGAGATACTACACCACACTGAGTACAATAACTCCACATGAGCTATGGAACTACACTGTGGTGTAAAAAAAAAAGCCTGCTAACATAATTATGTAGACTTTCTGTCCTTAAAACAGTTCAAAGTATCTTAAAAGTGATTATAAATCAAATGAATGTTGCATACCTGCCCTACATTACTAAATTGAAGTTAAATAAAACACTTCTCACCTTTTCAGCTGAAGATCTTGCAGAGATTTGAGCAGCTGGACTTCGGAGTCTCTCTGCCCGGACAACAACCATGTGAATGGAACCAATCTGTCCTTGTTGTTGTTTTTAGAAGGCCATTAGGGCGGACGGACACTCTGACATCATAGCAATTACAATGAAATACCATTAGAGACCCCAAGCCAGAAATAATGGAGACTCCCTGGAAAAAACTGATGCTTGTCTATGTTTTCTTAACCTCAGCCTGCATCTCTCTGGGTGAGTGCATGTGTGTGTGTGTGTGTGTGTGTGCAGTTCTTTATCCAACTCTGTTCTACTCTCAGTGATGTGAGGATTGTCAGTACTCGTCATGACACTTACTGTGATGGAGGATTGGTAATATGACAACAAAGGACGGAACTTTTAGCTCTTACTGGGTCATTTAAAACCTTGGACACCATATAATTAGACAAAAGGTAGATTGGCTACGACTTTAAAAAGTCCTGCCGATTTCATATTTAATGATTTAAACAAGATAATGTGACCTCATCAGAGTAATTGTCTCCCCTGCTGTCACATGGACATTTCTGTTCTGAAAGCTCCAAACCATCTCACTGTTTTTGCATGTTTTAGCCCATTTACTGTAACGTACTTATACTTTACATCACAGCTAACCATTTTACATGCTGCTTTACGTTTTTGGGCGCATTTTTCTAGAGTTCCATAGCCGTTGATTTCCATTCATTTTTCTCCATCATAATGCAATGAAATAAAGTTTATTTCTGATTTGATGTAAATTATGATGAATTACTCAACTCAAGCAACTTTTGAAAGTCTGCTAATTGATTTTACCACAATTAGAAAAATAATGGAAATCAATAGTGAGCTGAAATGGTTGGAAAACACATCAAAACAGTATAACCTGCACAGCCAGCAAGAGGGTGAGAAATGGTTGGAGCTGTTATTTGAAAATGCACTTTCTAACAGATTAAAGCAGTGTTCTTTTTAAAATAACATTGACAGTATCACCTATAAGACAAATGTTAGTCCAGTATATTAACTCCTTTTCGCTCTGTTATGTTATGACAGGAAATGGAGATTATTTAAAATCAATCAAATCAATATGCTACAAGACACATTGTCGACATAAGAATATAAAGTGGTTGAGCTTTAAGTAACATCCATTGTGCCTGTTGATCAAAGTATCAATAAAAGTCAGTGGATGAGGTGACACAAAAACAGCAGACTCCCAGAGTGTTTTCTCAAAGTGAAGTTTCATTTTTAGCACATAGTTTTTTTTCTCCATTCTACACCCCCCTGTAATGTTACGTACAGTAGTAAGCTTCTCTACATTCAAACCCCCCCCCCCCCCCCCCACCGCTGTGTTGGTCCACAAAATATACATCTTCTTCCTCTTCCCCTGCATCGTCTTAATCATCTTCTCTACGGTTTTTCTTCAACACAACAAACACAGACCATTGGGCAGACAGTGCAAATCTAGAAATTCAGTGAAATTGCTACTTAATGCAGTTGTAGGTTTCGGTAACATTATATTCTCATTCTGTTACTGTTGCTCTGACTTATTGCCATTCTATCGTGTCTAACTCTACGTCTTTTCTTTCCTCTGTCTTTCTCCTCTGTTTTTATTTTTTTGTGTCTTTAATGCTTTCATCGAATCCGTTCACACCAACCCTCTGATTTAAAGCCTTTGTTTCAATTTGGCCACACGGAAATGGCCACAGAGAGGAAATGTGACGATGGCTGTCTGTGAGGCGATACCCGATCTACGAACACTCTCTCTTCTCTCGCTTCCTTTCCTGGAGCAGCTCTAGAATGTACGACAGAATTCTATAAAAGAAGAATATTACTATTGAGCATTAAGTGAGAACAGTGGGAGCTGGGGTTCTGTTTTCCCAGAGTCAGCTGACCGACTGACAAAACAATCAAGAGGGTTTGTGAGTCAGCCAGCCAAAACAAAAATCATAAGGTAAACTGAGTTTTATGACAGCGAGGTCAAGTTTTGTCTCTTTTGAGTTGTGTTTTTTGAGTGTTTTTTGCCTGAATCAAAAGAATGTTTGAAATCCAACTAAATGTGAGGCTGTTTTGAGGTTTTTTGCCCATAGTGCCAACCAGCTGTTGTTTGCAGGTGTTCACTGATGCATTAAGCTGCTATAACACCTAATGCATCAGTTCGTTCTCTGTGGCGGCCATGGAGCACGGCCCATGCGAATTTGTGCACTTAACGTCTACACTCTCTTCTGAAAGAAATCTGCCTGAAAAGAAAAAAACGACACAGCGTTGTGGTTGTTGGAGAAGAAAGGCTTATGTCAATGGTTCCCAACTTGGGGGTTGGGGCCCCATAAGGGGTCATGAGATAGATCAGAAGGATCACAAGTAAGGTCTTCTGCAATTCTTTTTTTTGCTCTTTTTTATTTTTACTGATTGTACTCATGAGGTTGAGCACACAATCGGATCACACACACTTGATTTTCTTTTCACTTTTTGCTCCGGTGCCATCATGAGATAATAACTTGACTGTATTTGGTTTGACTGTCAAACATGTTGGAAGGTATAACCTGGATGTTGGACGTAACTAATTAAATACAAAGCTGCAGCGTCGACGTTCGAAAGCAACAAGCTCTTTTGTACGAAGAAGCGATGGCAGATTAGGTGTGAGTGCAGCCTGAAAGCATCGGAACAAGCCAACCAAACTCAAAGCAAACTTAAAGCATCCACAAGAACTTGGAAAACTGGGCCAGGGGCAGATTCATGAAGCTGCTTGAAATGCTAAATCAGCTCAATAAAACTTGAAATGCCAATCCGAGAGCGGTTAATCAAATGGATTTCAAAACCTTGTTGACTCAGGCATGATTCAAAGTGAGTGTGAGTGAAAACTGCTGGTCTGAAGGGTTTTTAAATGTTTGGTTTACGAAGCAGCCGACAGGTAGCTCTTGCGTGTCAAGCGTCAAAAAGAACAATCAATCGATTCGTTTCACGGTACATTCGGATTCAAACCCTGTCCCTCAGGAAGGCGAGAAGGAGAGAGAGAGAAAAAGAAACAAAGAGAGAACAGTTTTCTCTCGTTCTCTATCACTCTGTCTACGCACATCTCCTGCTCACTGATTCACTCACTGGATACACACCAACGCGCACACACACACGCGTGCACTCGCACACACACTCGCACACACACAACCTGACCATCATCATCAAATAGAAAATAAATAGCATCAGTATCAGTTTCCCACAAAATGAACAAGATCATACAAAAACCAAGAAGAAAAACAACATAATTACAAAGCAAAGTCATTTTTCATCAAATAAATTTACACAAAAAGTACCTTTAAGACAATGTGAATATCAAGGACGCGACAGGAGTAAAAACAAGTAGTGGGGGGTAAACGTTTGAGTGTGACACCCGCTTCATGTTTAACCCCCTAAGAACACACATATTATCCTGAAAGAATGAAAATATTGCTAAAATAATTTTTTTCTGTTTCCCCCCCCCCTCTCTTCATCCCATCACTCCGTCAAATGATCAGACAAGAATAAACTGATTTTTCTTGGTTCACACCGAAAAAAGTTATCGTCGTCATGGTCGCCATCTAGCAACGTCAGGTCTGCTGATCCTAAAGGAAACAGACGCTCCGGGCTCAGAAATCCAACTGGATCACTGTGTTTTTCTTTTGGTCTGAAACACTTGTGGTGCGCTTTATTTGTCCTCCAGTAACCTCTGTGATAGGCGGGGTTTGCCAGTCTGCTTGGATACATTTTTGGTAAAAAAATTGGGGGGGGGGGGGGTTCTGAAGTTCAACTTTGTGAAACGTAACCGAGGCAAATGAGTAAATTTGTAAATCCTTTAACCAAAAAAATCATCACTGTGTGCCAAAATTAAAGGTAACCTGTGGAGTTTCTGACCACTAGTGGCGCTAGAGAGTAATGTTTTTATGAGCGGGTCCCCATTATGTTTGTGTTGCATCGGCAGTTGGTGGCGGTAATGTGCAACGACACTGTGCAATATGCCCACAAAGGCAGGGAAGAAGGAGATTGCTAGCAAGTAAACAAGTATGTAAACAATGCAAGAGTTAAAATGTGTTTTTTTCAAATGGACTTTATGGATGTTTCATGAGGAAGGAAATGCAGTCAACACATTTGTCAAGCCTCAAAGATACACACAGTGTGTTTTGGTGCGTAACACTGAACGTTAACATAACTTTTGTTTGTTTACAAGAAAGCTCCACAGGGCACCTTTAATAAACAAACAAAATAAAACATAATCTTTGAACATGGAATGTTTTTGGATTGTTACGAAATACCCCTTTAAAATACACCCGTCGCACCACAAACATCCCAAATTTAAAAAGAAAAGAAAAACAGCTGCCGCCAATCCAGTTCATTCCTCCCCTCTTTAAGGTCTGTTAAAGGGGAATCCCGCTGAATTTCAGCACTCACATTATGGCCTCATACAGGTAACATGTGATGTGAATTCAAAATTCGAGCCGGCCTTCCCCTTTATGGTATCTGCTACACTAGTGTTTCTCCCATAATACACTACAGAAATATCCAGAGACATATGTATGTATATAAAAACATTATCAGCATCATCATCAGTAGTACTTAGAGTAGAGTAGAGTAGTAGTAGTAGAGTAACAAGTAAGAAGAAGGAACAGTATTGTACTTTATATCATCATCATCATCTTCATCAGTGGTTATTTAACCTCGAGAGACTTTAGGCTCGTCCTTTGGTGGGACCCCGGCAGAATGGGAGAGAAGTTAGCGCCAGAACCACCTCTGTGTGTGTGTGTGTGCGTGTGTGTGTGTGTGTGTCTTTGGGCCTGTAAACCTGTATGAAATGTTTTGGTGCATCAATCGAGTGTTTTTATGTGAGATTTGTTTGACCCGGATACACTTTCTCTCTGTAGCTCTGTCTTCTCATATTTACAGTGAATATGTACTGTTCCTGCATCTGTGTGTGTGTGTGTGTGTGTGTGTGTGTGTGTGTGTGTGTGTGTGTGTGTGTGTGTGTGTGTGTGTGTGTGTGGTCTGTGCAGCAATAGTTTTGGGACATTTGTGTGAAATTGCTTCTTTTGTTTTTTTAATGCATTGTGCTATCCACGCATGAAATAAGCATCTCTGACCAAAAGATAAATACGTGGCCCTAGTACAGACTCTGACTCGGCCGGTTAAATCAAGTTAGACTCATGTTCAACTTGGTTAGTGTTGCACCAAAAGAGAAATGTCATCTCTTATTTTTGAGGCTGATTTGAAGCAGGCCAGCTACCAATTTTGGACACTGACCTGCAGTTTAATAAACCAGCCACTTATTAAAACGACTGTCTGCACTTTCGGACAATATTCATCTTCTGATCTGCAACATAATGTGTGTACAGCATAAAAGTGAACCAGTTTCACACAAGTCGGTCAGGAAAAAAAAGGTGCAGTGTTTACCTCGGATCACGGAGTTTGTGCGCTTTTTCACAAAAAGCCACCCTCTCGATGATACAAGATAAAAAGAACAGTGGATTCGTTTTGTACCTTTTTCTCTCCCAACACTTTCACCATCAACCTCATGTCTTCTCCCTGTCCCCTAACCCCCGTGCTATCCAAATCTCTGCAGATCAGCACCTAGGTGGCGCTCTCCCCGCCTCCAGAGGAAGAGGAGGCCCCGCTGGGCTTGGGCTCGGGCTGGTCGGAGAGAGACGTCTGCGGGGACGAAGGGGTCGGTGGGTCCCCTCTCTCGCCCCGCTCCTGGAGGTTGCGCTGGTTCCTGGCCGCCTCGGTGAGCATCTGCATCCGGCGGTCCTGTTGCTCTTCCAGGCCTCGCCAGAGGTCTACACGCTCCCTGTCCCGCTTCAGCTCCCTGGGGAGGCAGGTTGAAGGGAGGAAGAGAAAAAGAGAGGGATGGAGGGAAAGGAAACAAGAAGTAAGCGTTTTCAGACATGCCAAAGTATCTTTGCTGAATACTTAAATATAAGGAGCATTGCCTCAAAGACTGGACAACTTGGGCAATTGTCAACAGTAAGGTATTCATCAAACATATTATTTACTTTGAATGGAGCCCGGACACTAGCTGTGTCTTTATGCTGAAGTTAACCGTGCCCTGACTCCAACTCCATACTGAACTACTCCTTTAAGTTGTGTTTCCCAAACGTATCCACCTTCTTGAGTTTTAAACTTGGCAACACACGAAGTGTCATCATGATGTGATCCATGTTGAAAAAGATGACCGAAGCAACACATACTTACAGCACAACGTGAAATATGATGTGATGGATAATGGAACAAATAGCGACTAAAACATGACTGAAGAGCCTTCTAGTTCTTCCTCTTGTAGTCATTGTTGTATCCAGTGAGACACACACACACACACACACACACACACACACAAAGAGAGTGAGTCATACTCACTTCTGTTTCTCCACTTTGTAGGAGGCAGTGAGGTCATCAAACAACTTGCTGTTCATCTCCATGAAGGTCTTCAGCACGTTGTAGATCAGAGACACAATGGTCCTGTAGAGACGGAGAAAGAGGATAATGAACCTGGGCGGTCATCACTCCCAAGGCATTATGGGTCAGGAGATAGAAGTTATGGAAGCTTGGTTTTGGGGAGATATTAACTCCACATATGTGTTGCCTGGATCATAACATGAGGGTTATTCATGTGTCTCGTAGATTATTAGCTCTAGTGATAACGTTTTAGCTTGTACGTTTATCTCAGTGCTGGGATGTTAGAGATAGCAGCTGTGACGCTAACTGCTAAATTATCTTATTACGTATTAGCAGTGGTGGAAAGCAACTTAGCACATTTACTTTTCATATCATTTTAAGGTACTTGCACTTTACATGAGTATGTGAATTTCATGCAACTTTGTATTTAGGATTCACGCCATTTCAGATGGAAATGGCGAATGTTTATTATTCCACAACATTTATTCAACAGCCATACTTCTGGTACTCGTAGTATACTTTTCTGTTAAAACTTCTGCACCTTTATTGAAGAAACACTTTGAATGCAGGACTTTTACCGACAATGCATTATTTTGACATGATAGTATTATTAATTTTGCTTAACAAAAAGGATCTGAATACTTCTTTCACTATCAAAACAGTAGCTAGCAGAGCTAAAAGTTACATCCACATTGACCCCTATCTAAAGTGTGTGTGTCGTTGTGAGCTACTGACTGGTTCCAGTGCTCCTTGGAGACTCTGTAGAGGGTGGCGAACACCAGCGGCAGGATGACTTGACAGTTCTCCTCTATCAGACTGAGGATGTATTCGTTGTTCCAGAAGTAAAGAGCCCGCTCCGCTACCTAAAACAAACACAGGGACAGAGGAGTCGACTTTCATTCATCACAGGTGTAGCAGGGTTCTTTTCATCAGACTGGTTTTTGAAGTTATCCGAGGAACTGACCGTCGGTGGTTTGTTTTTCTATCGCGATATAATAAATCTGTCGGCAACTAGGGTACTGGTATCAGGCTTATTACTCCCCAAAACTGTTTTATTTGGGGATTTCTTTTGTTGTCGTGCATTTTGACAACAAAAGACATTGCAGCGTGATTTGAATGTCGGAGTTGTCGTGTTTACCTGGAAGTGAGGGCTGGAGATGCAGGCTGCGATCTGTTTGAAGAGCGGCTCCTGGACCCGGATGAACTGAGACGGCTCGATCACATCCAGGATCTCCTCAATCTCCCCCAGGAACATCACCTGAATACGCAGACACGCCGACAAACACATTTTTATAATCAATATATAAAGGACAGAACCGACATTCACGTGACTCCCAGAAGTGAATCAAAGCACGATAAGACACTTCAAGGAACACCTTTCCAATACTTAAGTCCCACAAGAAACATCAGCGCCTTTTTATTATTATTTTATTATTCTCACCTCTTTCTGCGTGCAGGTTTTTGGCCAGTACTTGAGCAGCCCTCTGATGATCTGCAGAGAAACAATGAAGCGGATTAATATGAATAAACTGCAGGCTCAGCAAGGGAGCTGGCTGGCGCCCATCTGTGCCATCTCCATTAACTCATATTCATACTTTGGCTGGGGCGTTGAAGAGATATGTCGTTAACTTTGTCTCGTTATTGCTGCAATGATGTTGGTGAATGAAGAAGTAGGTGATAGCTAATGCTCTAATTCAACCTCGACCAGTTTAGTTACCACTGGTGAACAAACCAATGTTAAGGACCAACACTGATCATAATGTTTCATGGTCATGTGACTGGTTGTCTTATTTCGTATTTGTGGATAATCACTGTCCTTTTAGCACCGACTCCTGAGTGAAATATGTGGCTCTTTCGTTGCTAAATGCGCCACTATGTTCTCCAGCTAACCGCTAACTTTGTCTGTCTGCCGTTTGGTGCTGGGCAGCTTGTGTACAGGAGGTACTCTGTAGGTTTGTCACTACCTCACACATTACATGTATCACTTGAGCCGTTTTTAACACAAAAACAGCTTTAAACCGATACATTTCTATCTGCAATGTCGCCACGGTTCAATTTTCACAGCAATTAACAAAAACGACAAAACTAGGAACGTCATTATCCCTTAAATTTGATTAGTAAGTGTGTTGTAGTGAGTATAATAATGTAATGAAACACAGTCTTACATATTCAGTCACTGTAGCATCTTTCTCCATAAACTGCACCACACAGTAGGCCAGCTGCAAGGACAGAGGAGACGTGGTTAGAACACACACACACACACATTCCCTGAAGCTGTCAAGGAGACAAGGGGGATCTTAGCACTTATCCCTCAGGATTACACACGGCTAAAGATCGGAAAGACAAGTTTTCCGAGGGGAGATGTGTCACAAGTGTGTGTGTCTACTTCTACATCAGCTCTTGTCTCCTCCTCTATGATCTGCAATCATTTCCTATTATTCAGCGGGTGTGTGCGTGTGTGCGTGTGTGTGTGTGTGTTTTGTGGTTGCCCCCTCCACCCCGTCCGGTTGCCGTGGCGAGTGGGCACCGTGGCGACGGAGACTGTGTGTGCGTGTGTTTACTTCGGAAGGAGTGATGTCACACACACACAACGTCCCTGAAGGGCAATGTGAGATAGAGTTTAGACCTCTTGTCTCCGCTTCTGTCTTTCCTCTTCTGCTCTATTTATACCTCTGCTTTGTTCAAATGATTACTGTCCTGGTCTATTTGATGACTTTTAGAGAAGTGCGTTCAAGAGGCATTGATGTAAAAGTATGCACAACCTCTACTATGTATAGTTTTACACTTATAGACAGTAGAGGCACTGTCAGATTATTGATGGTTGTTCTCTGTCTTTTTGTAGAGCAATCACATTTTACTTTCTTTCTTTCTTCTTTTTGTTTTCTGTCTTTGTCTCGTTCCTGACTGTAGCTCAATTGTCTGTCTCTCTGCCTGTCTGGCTTCCACATCACCCACAGCTTTCATCTTCTACTCCCTTTTCCTTCTTACGGTGCACCTTTCTTGTTTGCCTTCTCTTCTCGCTCCATCCCTATCTTTCCTGTCCCTCACCCTCGCACTACGACGTGGTTAGAGAAGCAGAAAGAGGGAGTGGAGGCTAAGAAAAGGGGGGCCGGTGAAAGCAGGGATGTCAAGTTTGAAATAGGAGGATTAAAACGAAGGTGCTGGCCGGTCAAAGCATTTAAAGTATTAGCGAGACATTGGAGATGCTGCTTGGGGTAAATATGATGTTGGATTCTGTTGTCAGGCCGGGATATGTGGGTGCTGGAGGCCGTTGTTAAGCTAAGGATTATGGAGATTGTAGTCTTTTTAAGGCTGAGATTTTACCAATATTGATCTGTCAAGGTGACAGTTCAAATCAGGGTCTATTTTTGGGGATGACGTCATTCTAGAAAGCTCTAACGTTGGCTTTTTGCCAGCATATTTGTTACAACCTGCACATCAAAAAGTGTCCTTTCCATCCTTTCAGCACTACTTTAAATGACCCTGTCAATTATAAACATAAACCGGCGTGATCTGTGTGAATCGTGCCGACTTATTCGCAGTGTCACTTCGATTTAAGTCGAACCGATACCGGAATTCTCCTCAATACCGTACTGATAGTGCACCGATCCAAATACGAGTTTTCGGCCTTGTAAGTTTGGACAAAAACTGACGTACACTGGGCAACACTTAAAATACCACTGCAATAAAGTGAAGGACCAGATAGGTACATAAGTGAAAACAAACACCAAGGGTATCCTGGTTTCTTAGCAGAACCGATTTGTAATTTCAGTTCAAATTTAAAGCAAGACAGTCTGAGCTGAGCTGCATTTGCTTTTTGCTGAAATACATTATGTGTAACCATGTTGTGGCTTCAAAATATAGCTCTAACAGCTGTTACTACAATTCAGTGACATGAATTTAAAAGAGAAAACCCTTCATAAGCTACTGTAGGGATGATTCAAATGTATTTCACGGTGCTGAGGAACATTTAAGATGATTAGGTGCCGCTGTGATATTATATTTTGATACTTAGATCCAGATCTGGGTCACTCACTCTCGCGCAGCCACACCTAGTGAGCACAAAACTTCTGTCCACTCGCATGTATCCCCTGTGACCCTGGCAAACCGAGTGTGTGTTTGAGCGGGTGAATAATGTGTGAACCACGGGGAGGAAGACAGGGAGGAGAAATGTAACGCACGGTGATGCTGGAACCCAGAATACACACACACTCACACACACACACACACACACACACACACACACACACACCTCTGTACAAACTGTACCTTCTGCATAACTAAATAATGTGTGGCACAAACAGAATGCACACACACACACAATAGAACGGCTGCCATCTGTGTCCTCAATCACACACACACACACACACACACACACACACACACACACACACACACACACACCAAAGGAACCAAAAACACACACCGATTGTACTTCAACAGTGAGCGCATCGCTCTGCAGTATTATCTGTGACCCAACGCTGCCCCCTAGTGGTACATTTCACACATTGCAGGAATCAGTACGACCATTTGAGAGACATGTATGGCGGATTTGTCAAGGTGAGAAAAAGACCTGGATCTCTTCTTAGTAGAGAAACCAGAAGATTAGCTGCAAGCCAGTTTGATTCTATGATAGCTGGAGGAGCAGGGTCTCTAAAACCTACCATAAAGCATGCCTCAGTCAGGTAGAAGAACTGCAAATCTACCACATATTTTAAATAATTCAGAGTTATGATGCTGGTTTTTTTGCTTGGAAATGGTGAAATGGCACAAAATATCAGCAAACAGCATCAATGTTGGCCTTCAAATAACATATGCACACATGGAAAAACACTTGGATGGTACAACAGACTGTTAAATAAACATCTGTCCCCTGCATGTGGATGTAGACATGGCGACAAACTACACAAACACATTTGGTACTGTGTAATTGCATTGGTGGTGTTACATAAAGCATATATGGGTTTCAACGGTTCTTAATTCCAAAGGAATCGAAATAAACATGGCGGTAATACTAGCCATAGAGTAATATGCAACCAAAGGACTTTAAATACTAGACCACTGACCTGTGCGTGGAAGATGGAAAGGGACTTTGCCGTGTGTAGCGGGATGAGGACCCGAACCAGGAACTGCTTGTGTTCAGCCTTCAGCGGCAGGGCGAAGCCATTTATGATGCTGGAGGAAAGGACAGTTACAGTCAAATACTTACACTCTACATACATATACTTGCTTTTTACTGGCAAAAACAAGGTGATGTTTTTGGTATTTTAACTCTATAGACAGATATGTATTTACAATAAAGTCTACTATTCCCATCTGGGTATGCGTGTGCGTTCGTCTGCGTGGGGGAGTCTATTCTTGCACACATTTCCAAGTGACTGGACAAATGCGTGGGCCGCTCTGTTCACAGCTACACTGACTGACATAGAGGTAGTTCAGCCTACAGAGGGAAGACGATGAGCAGCGGAAGAGTGGGAACTAAACTTGGCAAAGTATGAGTCTTAGGAGCACTCTGTCTGTTTATCTGTTTGTCTCAGTCTCTCTGAATCAGTCATACCTGTCTGTCTGTCTGCCGAACAGCATCTTTGTTTAAGGGAACATTTCTTCAATAATATCTCCGTCCTGCTGTTCGTCTAATCTTTCTTTCTGCCTCCTGCCTTCTTCCTCTCTCTCTCTCTTTCTGTACAATGAATCCTCCCATCTCTCTCTCCTTCTCTCTATGTGTGGGAGGAGCTATAAATACCTCTGTTACCACCATCATGAATACAAACCTCTCTCTCCTCTCCTGCTCTTGCTTCTCCTTCCTCCTCTTCTGACTCACTGTTCACTCACTCATCCTCTCGCCATCCCTCACCCCTCCATCTTTTCTCACCTTGAATTCCGCCTCTCCTCTATACTCCCGCTCTCTTTTCTGCATGAACTCAAAAGTCAAAAGTCGTCAACCATTGTTTTATCTACTTGCTCAGTCAGGTGGTCATGGGCTGGAAGAAATGTTTCAGATTTTATATTAACCTCTTTATCCTTTATATCGGCAAAAACTGAAGGACAAATTGTCTTGCTAAATATTCTAGCACACCAGAATTCAAACAAATCACCATTTAAAAACATTTCTTTCTTATTAGTGTCTAATAATGAAAGACAAAGACAGAGGGCACAAGCTAGATTCCAGCACAGACTGCCCTTGAGAGAATTTTATATTTATTGACTCAATTTCTTTGTTTGCTTACAGATGATTTCGCTCTTTCGATGCCTTTTATTTATTCCCTGTCTCCCTCCATTTCCTCTCATTTATTCCGAGAGAAACCGCAACTAGCCTCTCCTTGTGGCAGATTTGTGGCATATTAGACTGGTGTGCACAGACTTGTTGATTCAACATGTTTTCACGTTGGACAGAGTCAGTTTAGTTGACATGAGGTTAATGTTTGTCACCCAAAAAGCTACTCCTTCAACATTGTTCTGCGTACGGAAGGAGTGAGACTAAAACTAGACTAGATACTAACACCGATCTTGTTTGTGTCCATCCTCCATTTTCTCTCTCCCTCTACTTCTCTTTGTTACTGTCATCTCTCCATTCTTGTTCCCATTCATTTGCGTACGAGTACCAGCGGAGAGCAGGACATGTTTGCTTATCAGTTTCGGCTTCCTCCCGTGCGCTCCCATTTCCATCTTCCTCATATTTCTCTTACTGGCCTCAGAGACAAAGCAACAAACGATACAAACCTCTGAGTCATTTCTCATTTGTGTATTTATACTCCCTCTTGTTTCTGTCTCTCCTTCCTGCCACCACCCACCTTTACTCATTCACCCCTTGCCTCTAAACTCATTTCTTACTCCTTCGGTCTTTGCACCCACCGTTGCGTTTGCCTGATAAGAACGAGAGAACGATAATGAATCTCAAATCAAAGCCGATTAAATTGCTTTTTGCGTTGAGCTGTTGCAGAAGTGATTGTGCTTCGTCACCGGTTTTTTTTCGTAGTTGCTTAAATCAGTGGGTTACCAGCTGTCTCGTGAATAGGAGCAGCTGGCCAAGTACAGTATGTGTCTGCGTGTTCACACTCAACTCCAAATGCATTCATGTAAGTCGTGATATACTACGACGCATGCTTTCCTCCAGAGCAGAAGAGTTTGCCCCAAAGTGTGTCTGCGTGATTTGACACGAACCTGCCGAGGATTTCCAGAAGCTCCGCTACACCGTTGAAGTGCTCAGTTTCATATATGAACCTAAAGATCAGACACAACATGCACACAGAGAGTGACTTGGGATGATGCATCAGCAGAAGAAGCAACCAAAACAAAAGCAAAAGGGACTAAAAGAAGGACTGCAATTCTTGAAAGAGTAAAACATAATCTGTTCACATCAATTACAAATGCATATAATTCCCCGGCTGGCGTTGCTGACTTTCCTAAGGAATTGATAATCAACACGATTTCTGGAATACAACTCCAATACCTCTGTGATCATGTGATAGAGACATGGATTACAATGTCAGTGAAGCACATTCATGCTGATTCTGCATCTTTCAGCTGTCAAAATGTACAAACAATGACACTGAAACCAGTTGAACTGGACAGAAAGAGTGCGTCGCAGCATCGCCGCTCTCCTTTCGCTTGAATTGCAATTGCAAACGCAACAATGCAGCCACACTTTGGTGAAGGACAATGATGAGACATGATTGTACATCACAGCACTCTCGTCAGTCAGAGCTGTTTGACCAATTATTTGAGGGAATTTGAGTCACCGCACGAGGATTCAACTCTCCGGATAGCTGCAGGATGGGGATGCATTGATGGTCGAGTGAGTGCAGAAGTGCACAGTCATGCCGTGGGCCTGTTCGTGTGAGGCTGGTTTCCCTTGTTACAGAACCACTCGAAATATGCAGCACTCATTTTCTAATGTACTAATTCAGCCTAAATTTCCACGCATCTCGTGTGACTTCAACCCAAAAATGTGTGAGGTCTTTATACTGATAACTCAGTGACAAATGTTCCTGTTTTGTACTTTTTTATGATGACCAAGCTAAAGCAACGCATTACAGAGCTCATAAACACCGCTTTTCACCCTGCTGATGGTCTTTGTTGGCGGATGTTTGATTTATCGATGTTAAAATGCTATAAATAGCAAGCAACCTTAAATCCTATGCAGTGGACTGGTGGGAGGCAGCCTATACCTGAGGAAGATGTTGTTGATCTGTTTGCGGATGTAGGCTCGGAGGCCCAGTAGTTTTCCATAGACACGGTGCAGGATGGTCTTTAGGTACTCCCTCTCCCTGGGGTCCTCGCTGTCAAAAAGCTCCAGGAGCTACACACACACACACGATAATTACAAATTACAATTACAGTAGGTTTGTTTTATGGCTCTTGTGGGGCCATTTTCTAAATGCATTCATTCTCTAACCTCCTCACTCCTGCACCTGAACCTCAACCTTAAAGCCTTAAATGTGAATTATTCTTCAATAAAAAACGAATCTCGAACAGGAGACAAAGACCACCGATCTCCAGCATTTGTTATATTTCAGTGTAAAAACATTGGTGGTATTTTACCATCTGCTTAATATTACAGCAGGATATTAAACATAAAAGTTGTACAACAAGAACTGCTGAGTCATTTAGTCAATTCTTTTTTTATGTGCCCCAACTTAGATCATAAAATGTAGCACTCCGGAATATTACTCGGTTCTGCAATACCTGCTGTTTCAAGGAAGAGCTTCATTTATTGATAGCTTTCCATTTATCGTGGTTTTGGGAACATCTTAACAGCTTTGGATTTGACAAACCGCGAGGAGAGAGAGGATTACCTGCAGGACAAACTTCTGGTCAACGTAGCGTTTGGCCATGGAGGGCTGGAAGTCCGGGCTCTCCAGGAAACGCAGAAAGAACTCGTAAACCAGCTAATGGAGGCACAAACGGTAAACGATTAGATGTAATGTAGTGTCTGTGTTTTTGTCCTCAAGTAATAGTTTGATATTTCGGGAACTATTACCTTGTACGCTAAGGCCAGCAGCCTGTTAGCTTAGTTTAGCAATAAAATACTGCTTTTTTTAACCTTTAGATAGAGCCAGGCTAGTTTTTCCCCCTGTTTCCAGTCGTAATGCTAAGCTAAGCTAACAGGCTGCAGGGACTGGCTTCACATTGGCCAAACAGAAAGGAGAGCATCATTCTTCTCATCTAACTCTCGGCAAGAACTCGAAAGTGTATTTTTTCAAAATGGCAAACAATGTTTTTTCTAAAGCGGCTCTGGGTAACGTAGCACGGTAATCTTCTTTAATACTCTGCAAACACCAGCAGTCCAACAAAGAAGATGTGATTTTCTTCTTTGCTAGAGCCCCATTTTGTGATTCCGGCTGATAAAACAGGAAGAGTTAGGCACAAAGTTTTGCTTTAAACAGCAGATTTAACTGATCTAAAGGACCTCGGCCTCAGGTACAGTATGTTCATGTGCAGATAAATGCTGAGCGCTGCATTAAAAGCAACACCTGGAGGGAGTTATGTGCATTATGGTATTGTCCACCCTCTCAAATATAGTATATAATATATAGCAGGGCCACATGCATTGTGTTTTACTTTAACTTTAAAACAAAGCAAAGGCAGTGCAACAATTCCCAAACCGCTTAAAGCAACAAAAAGCCAAAGCCAACACATTTTGCTGGACATATCTTTTCAAGAGAAATTGTCCTTAGATCTGAAGTGGAAAATGCTTGATATTATGTAAATCGTCAGAAAATGGTTTCCAGGATTGTAGGTATGTACCTGCAGATGCGGCCAGGAGGCTTCGAGTGTTGGCTCATCTTCCTCAGGGTCAAACTCTGGATTCTCACTTGGTGGGAGAGTACGGAAGATATTTACCGAGATCTGGAAAAACCGCAAACATAGGAGTAGGAGGGAACAGGTGGAAGAGTGTGAGGAAGGAAATGGGAAGAGGAAAAGAGGAAAATGGATGAGAGGTAAGGAGGGATGTGGATGGAGGAAGGGGATAGTGGGAGATGCGGGAAAAGAAGATGAGAGGGAAAAGGGAACGAGGTGGAGAGATAGAAAAGAAAATTAGAAAGAGCCAAATGACAGTAATAGTTGTATTTTCCAAAAAGCAGGTCTATGGGTCTTTGTAAAACAACAGTTCTGACTAAAACATCCTTTGACTCATTCGACTTCATCATGCTGATTATTCGACATGATGCACATCACAGATTTGTGTCACTTCACACCAAATTAGCTCTCGGGATAGTTGAATAGCTGGTGTTGTAACACAGCGTCAGTGATCATTCAACACGTAATCGTCTTGTATTATATTGGATATTGGACAATTAAGTGGGCTAGTATCAACGAAATCAAGCACAAAAAAATAACTTCAGCTATTTTAAGCCATGCAACCCGACTGCTCGCACAGTCATGATTTATTCAACACGTGCATCTCCATCGCCCATTTAGTGCATAAACTGCATTGCGAAAAGTAAATGTGGTAAATCTCAACTCCCCAATTCAGCACTCTTTTCTTTTCTGTTGTTTCCCCCTCTCCACACATCTGTTTGCATTCGTTTATACTCCTCACTGCAGGAGGGTATCGGCCCATTTCAAAAGGACCTCACTTGGATTTAAAAAGGTCAAAACCATAACTGTAACTAGACTAAAGTTACACAACAATTCCACGTTTGAGAAACATCATGTGGGTCATCTGGTTCCTTTCGTAGCCTCCCCCTACTCCTGTATTACATTCATTCTGTTGCATTGCACTTGGACTCGAACCGATGCACTTAATAGAAACTTTGTTTGAAATATCGACGCTTTCTTCACATTAAAGCCTTTGCCCACCTTCCTCTCATTCCATCCCGTCCTATCAGCATTTTCTTATCCTCTGGGTCCAGTGACTCCATAACATAAGCTATATCCTCTGTTCATTTTACCTTCTTTCCTCAATCCCTTTTTATATCATCTGGGACCTCTGGATCTCCTTCCTGTCCATCCCTCACGTTCTCGCCGCCGTCCTCCTATTGCTACTTTGCCTCCTTTGCAAATGTTCTACATTTCCTTTCCTTTCCTCCCTTTATGTATCTGCCTCTCACTTCCTTTCTTCCTGTGGAAATGTTTTTCTTGCGTTCTACGTTTTGCTCATCTACATTGATGATTGTTTGTCACTGTCTGTGCCCGAATGTTCCTTTTTTCATTTCTATTCTTTCATCTATCCATCCCCTATATCGTTCATCGTTTCCACCCCTCCCCTCTCCTCCTCCTCCCCTCCTCCCCTCCTACCATCTTTATAGCCTCTGGGTACAAAGGCTCTATGAGGACTCCTCTGCTCGTGGCCACGCTCTCCACCAGCTCGTTGAGTGCCGCACGTTTGATCTCCTTCCCCTTCAGGTCAGCCACGCAGTCCAGGAAATCAAACAGCACGCAGCACTGCTGCAGCTTCTTACAGAACAGGTCGTGTAACTCTGCCACCGGGGCGTCTGGAGGGTTGAGAGGTAGGAAGGAGGGAAGAGAGAGAGAGAGAGAGAGAGACAGAAACATGTTAGACAAATAGGTTAAAGGAGAATAAAGAAAAAGGCTGATGCAGCTCAGCCATGTCCAATGGCGTTCCTGAAAGGCGCTTTGTGTTCGGCAGTGAATCGCTTGACAAAGTCGAAGTGTTGGGAGTACACAGATATATATTCTACAGGCTAGATCTTCTCTCCAACGTAATGAGGGAAAGAAAACAGGCCATTACTCTACAAACACATTTTTACACACACACACCTTCCTCCAGAGGGCTGTGTTGCATCTCAGTCCTATTACCTGTCAGATCCGTTCTCCAGACCTGTTCGTCACAAAGAAACGACCCGCTGCCGGCCGTCACATTAAAACCGTGCACTTCCAAAATAAGAAAACACCACTTTTCTCAGATGTAGAGAAAGTGTCTGATACCCATGGATTACTAAACACACGCAGTGAGTTTGAAATTGATTCCACAGGCTTGAGGGGGTGTGAGAACTTAGCAGCATGCAAAAAGTACAACAACAACAACAAAAAACAAAGAGATGTAGAGAGTTGCAACTAAATGGGAATGCTGGGTTCTTTTTCTGATGACTCAATAGCAAAAAATAGCATGCGGTGAAATAGATTCCTATATTAGTCAGATGTACTGTATGTGAGGTTTATGTGAGGATAATAATACATTATATGAAATATAAATGTATAAAACTTGATTTCTACGTCCAGCTGAGCCTGACCAACAGACCTGACACTCTGTGTCGGGTTGTACTCATAGCAGAGTCGGGGAGTAGACAGTGGTGCATATATTCAAAAGTATAAGAACAGCTCTGCCGTAACGATGACTTGATGAGATCATCACCTGTCGCATTTAAATCAATCCAAAACAACCACTAACCACGCCCTAATAAGGACTGTAGGCTGAGGCGACCATTGACAGTCTAGACTATCTGAGGATGATCCAAGACTCTCTCACACACACACACACACACACACACAGACACACACACACACACACACACATTCACAGACACAGCAGGAGCAGATTAGATTTAACCCTTCTTAACCCCCAGGTGGGAAACTCAGGAGGGGTAAGGGGGGCAGACTGGAGCTTTTTCCAGCCCCAGACCCCCTCACCTCTTGTGGGCACACCGTGACCATCTGCTCCCTTTGGCACAAAGCTGCACAACAATAGACGAGGCCTGACCTTTGCTTGATGTGTCGAGGCACAAGACACACACTAAAGTGGCCTTTGTTCTCAATTATGACCAACTTCCATTCTTTAGATGGTGATGGGACAGAGTAGCTGTATTTGAACAGGAGTTATTTTAAGTTTGATACATAATGAAACTACTAAGTTGCTGGTTGATGAAGTTGGTGATATGGGGAAACTTAAACACAAGATTATGATGCAAATCTTTTTGACTTTGTTGCAAGTTCAGTTTAAATTGACCAGACTGTCCTGCATTCAGGCAAGTTCTCTGAATTTTTCCGAGTTGTACGTGGAGACGATTGTGTGTAGTTTGTGTATAAAGGCTCAGAATAGCGGGACTGGCCTGCTTCTTCTTTTGTCACGTGACGTGACTTGAATACATTTTCTCTGTGACTTTTCTTCAACCTTCCTTTTTGCCCATTTTACATCTCGTGTTGACGTGTAAGAGACTGCTCATTGAGCTGTACTGAGCCACCAATTTGTTCTTGAATTGCAGCCATTTCTCAGTGACTGGACAAACATGTAACAGACGAGTTCACACAATCTTCTGACTATTGGTCACGAAAAAGAAGTGTGAAAAGTTTAAGAGGAAGAACTATTTATTCTGACTTTGCTTAGAGAACAAATGTGAGTCTAAATCTGCCAGGCGACCACTTCTGTACATGTCGCTCTTGGCTGGTTTGATGTAGCTGCAGCGTCAGTCTTTTCATCTTCCTGACTCTTCATCGCTCCTCCTCCTGCCTCCGTTTCCCCACTTCTCTTTCCCCTTCCTAACCTTTCTATCTCTTCATCCTTCTCTCCTGATTTCTCACAGCAACCATCTTTGCTGTCCACTCCCTCCTGTTATCCCCCTGTAGACAGGCTGTGAAGGTGAAATCGAATCCATTTTTAATGGAGAGTAATTGTATGAAGATGTGCCGTGCTGGGACTGAGGAAAAAAACACAGAGCGAGAAGGGGGGAAAGAAAAAGCATGTATGTGGGTTTGGGAGACAGAGAGACATGTGAGAACAAGTGTGGGAGAGAGAAAAGTAAAATAACATGAAATATATATATTTTTGAAAAAGAAAAAGTGTCGGGAGATGATGGGCACAGACGGAGCCACAGTACATATTTTAAGGCAAAGCATTAACCGGCCACCAGTATTATTACCCCAATGTCTGCTGTCATGTTTGGTACAGGTAGGAAAGGCTTGCACAAACTCAGTGCACAGTGAGACAGCGCAGAAACCAAACTGGGGTGGATTTTAGCTTTCCTCTCTGCTGTATTATTAGGTCAACGCAGGTCGCTCCAGACCCATTCATTCAAGGCAGCTTTTAATACCATGTCGGTAAAGTGATTAGAGTTCTAACTAGGATCTTAATCACCGCAAGTGAGTCATTTATGAGCTATATTCATGTTTCTCACAATCCAAATCTTTTTTGTTCAATGGGTAACAAGCCTAGCTGTGAATATATGATCCAAAACATTAAATGCGTGTAGTTTAATTTGACTTCTTTATTCATTTCCTCCTCATTAGCTCAGAAAGTCCATTGAGATTGAGACGCATGTTGTCAACATGGCACACCATTGTTAAAGTTACATTACCACCATTTATAGAAGCATATTAAAACAGTCAATAAGAAAAGCAATTACTTCTTTTTCAGATTAAACTGTCAGTGCTAATACAAAGTTGTTCTTCATGCTGTACAAATAAAGGATCTTTTCAAAATCCACATGCACAAAGATTGATTAATATACCAGTTTTTGTCTTGTATTCCCCTCCTCCTAAGTAAGACTTCATAGTAAGTTTTAAAACAATAATGTCTTCACTCAAGCCATTTGTTGTGTAGGTGTGTTTCGCTAATTGAAGTCCAAAGAACTAAAAGAGTTCTTAGCTGTCAGGAAACGTTTTTTCTATTAGTATCGCGCATACAATGTGTCAGCAAGGGCTCTTAAGTCAGCCCTGTAGCTGTCGAAGAAAAGTAAAAAAAACGATTTGGTGAAAAATAAGTGCCAAACCTCTGGAGAGGCAACTCAATGAGAGATTCCCTCTGCACGGATAGCTTGGGGTGCAATAAAAAGCAATTACAAAAAATGAAAGGATGTTGTAACAATGACAGGAATAGAGAACAACAGTCCAATTCACACATACTATAACAAAATCAGACAAAGTACCTTGAAAAAGCCCAAGTCCACTCTTTCTAATTGATCCAAGTCCAAGGGGAGACAGGTAGTCAGCTCACATACTGTATGCAGTCCCGAACGTCACTGGATCACTTTACATTATGCAGATACTGACAAACGCTGGATGATATCGGCTAATAAAACATGAAACAGTCAGTGATGTTTAATGAGAAATGCTCTCCACTTGTCGTAACATCTGCCTCAGTTGTGTTTATTCTAAACCACTCTACCTCTCTGTCACTGTGGTTTGGCAGGAAACAACACTCAAACAGGAGTAAATGGTGCAGTTGTTGGAACTATTTTCAGTGGCGGATTAATACACATTTGGTTCACAAGCAAGTATTTGCAGCAGCAGGACAATGTGTGTGGAATTCAGTCAAAATAAACTCATGAATAACCTACAATGCCCATGTTCATTGTAATGAAAGCACCTGTGACCCAGTGCAACGGTGGCTACTTGATGTGTTTCGGAATGGAATTGTGTGAAAAGACCTTTGGCCACATGTAACATACTCGTTTGTGGGATCAATCTGGTGTTGGTCTTTTCATTGTATCTGTTGACAACAAGGGAATAAGGGCATATCTCCAGACGTATCCTTTAAATAAACAAAGGATGAAGATGCTGGTAAAAAACAAAACGTCAGCCTGAGACACGGAGAGGGTAAAGATAGCATGTGACGTAGAGAAGGTGGTGAGAGCGAGAGCAGGGAGAGGGGTGGGTGGGCTTTGGTGAAAGGAGGCACATATGTAAGAATGAGCAGCGCCAAGCACCCTGCAACAGCATCAAAACACACACATACACAGCTGCACAGATCTAAATATAGTCCTGCTGGAGCGAGAGAGGAGAGGAGAGGAGAGGAGAGGAGAGGAGAGGAGAGGAGAGGAGAGGAGAGGAGAGGAAAGGAGAGGAGAGGAGAGGAGAGGAGAGGAGAGGAGAGGAGAGGAGAGGAGAGGAGAGGAGAGGAGAGAGAATCTGGGGAGGAAACAGGAGGGAGGCGAAGGGGAGCAGCACAGGGTTAAAAGATGACATCATCCCCCTCGTCCTCCTCCTGCTTCTCTCATCTTTCCATCTCGAGGGTACCTCCCTTCTTTTCCTCTCTCTCTCTCTCTCTCATCACTCCCTCCATCTTTCCCTTCGTCTACTCCACCCATCAAGCTCTCCAAGGCATTGTTTTTTGCTCAAATGAGGAAGTACAGCTCTAGTCTTTAAATAACAGTTATTCTTTTGGCTGAGTGTGTGCGTGTGTGTGTGTGTATGTGTGTGTGTGCGTGCATGCGTGTTTGTGTGACACAGAGAAAGAGAGGAGGACAGCTTCTGTTTTAGCCACCATCCAAGCCGCCTCTGCACCGCTGTCATTAAGCACTCACACACACACACAGACACACTCATGCTCAATGCACAGATACAGTGACGCAGAGAGGAAGAGGGGGGGGGGGGCAGATAAAGAAGGAGAGCAAGAGAGACACAGGGATCGTGGAAGGGTGCAACAGTAGCTATATGTAGAAGTCAGGGCAGTATAAATATCACCTTAAGGGGTTTAAGTGATGCTTAAAGTCCATCTCTAAGTGATCTAATCCTCCTTATCACACATCATCACACACTGTCTAACTGATGTACAACACATCATCTTGCTTGTAAAAAAAAGGCTGATTAGAAGGAAAAATGAGGAGGGATGATGTTATCATGTGTGATTGACTACCCCCCCCAGTCAGATTTTCAAGAGCACTGAAGAGTAAACAGCAATTTCCCTGCCCAGAAAGAACAGGACAAATCACCCCGCTGCTTTAAATTAGAGCAGGAAATACTTGGAAGTCGTCACTTGGCGATGGTACTGGGAATAGGTAATGAGACCGGCAGGGTATTAGCATATAACATGTAAATAGAGTTGTACATCTACAGTCTGTTAATTAATGGTAATCACAGAAACAGGAAAGAACGAGCACATTTCTTTTGACATATCTGTGTTCTTTGCCGAGGATGTTTTATTCCTCTCACTTGTCTGGCATCGCACCGAAGTATGAACAGAGTTTCATGACATCTGGTGGGAACAATTCATCACATTTTAAACCTAAAGTGACAACGCTGGTGTTTTTGTGTTCAACAGTGTCTCACTGTCTTTGTCAGCGAGTTGAAGTTCGTATATATTGGGACTGATTAAACCATAAACTGAACCAATTTGCTGATGAAAGCTGTGGGATGTGGTTGAAAGCGGAAGAACGTTGAACTCGGACTGCGTTGACTGGAGCTAAAGATTATGTGGACGAAGACGGAGGCTGATTTCCGAATACCATGGGATGCTTGCAGGGTGAAAATCAATTTCAGCTCAAATTACAAGAATGATGTACTTGGATTCAGTGATGATGGAGGTTTGTGCTTTTTTAAAGAAATTATCTTCTATTTTCATTCTTTAGGCTGAAAGACTTCTGTGACATACTGAGTGTTAAACAAGACATAATCATAACGACAGTCTCCAGAATTTTTCACAAATTGAGTTTTATTCGAAATTACCTTCTGAAAGACATGAATGATTGAAGTGTAACTCATTACTGATTAACAGGGAAAGTGACAGCTACTGTCTCTGGAGACTTTTGCTGAGAAACAGCATTGTGATTTAATGGCAGTGGATTTCAAAACACGGTTCTTATATTATGGAGCACAGAAAAGTCCCCATTCTCTCTTTAACAAAGGCAGTGAGAGAAGGCTAAGTCATGGCAAGTCAAGATGAAGTGGCGCGCTAAGCCCATCTTTAAATAATCCAATGACACTACTAACACACATCCCCACCGCACAGCGTAGAGACCTGGACCAACTGTGCGTTCATGTGTGTACGCTCTGTCGTTTTTGTCGCTTTCTCTTCCTATAATCACCTGAATCACTGTCAATAAATACATTTCGGTTCGGATCATCGAAAGCAAACCTTTTTCACAGGTCTTTGGGCTACTGGACCTCTTTTATCGAAAAGTCCAAATTGTCCTTGAGTGCGGAAACAACTTTGAGATGTTGAAAGCAGTATTGGCTGCGCCAAATGTAAACACAATTTGGAGACGGTTAGTAAACAAATATGGGAGACGGTTATCCCAGCAGGAGACTTCTTCAACATTTGATTAGCAGCTTTGCGACCCTCACTTGTTGAATATGAATGTGTTGGTTTTCGGTGCAGCGTACACACATCAGCAGCGGTGCTTTCCACACTGCTGTAGTGAAAAAAGAAATCTCACAGTATCCTGTCCTTGTGATTCATTGCTAATTCTCCTCCATAATATCTACTTTCTTTGTAGACTTAGCTTTGCCCTGCGTCAATACCGCAACAGCATCTCTAATGGTGAACGCCCACCAAGGTGAAACATGTGCTTATTCAATCAGAGCGCTTATTTGCCCGAGCATCAGCGTCTTCCTTTAAGAATCAACTCTTTCTTCGGTGACACAGCAGCTGTTGTGGTTATTGCATCGCTGGCCCTTTCATTACATCCTCAGCCTTTCTTTTATGTTTTATCATGCCGTCTCTCCTCCTCCCACTATTCCTCCTCCACCTGTCAACTTAATGTTCAGTCATTTCCTCTTCGCTCATCCACTCCATTTCTTTCATCACCCCCCTCACTTTCTGCCTCACTCTCCCTCTTAATTGATCTCAGACCGTCATAGAGCAAAAACTACTCCATGCTTTCTGTAACCCAATACCAGGCCCATCCAGCTGGCCTCTCCCTTACACACACACACACACACACACACAGAGTCATTCAATCTCCCACATACAATCTGTGTTAGAAGGTGACTGTTTTACAGTAAACAGCACGTTTAAAATAGAGCCTGCCGTACAGTCATTATTACAATGTGGACAAACACACATGCTGGACAAACAAAAAGGGAAACACACATACACATATCCTCCCATGCAGGTTAACATGTGACCTAAATCATGTCATGTTATGTTACATGTTGCATAGGCAATATGTCATTTTTGACAAGTACGTAATCACATGGTGGCCTGAAGAAACAACAGAAATTACATCTAAGAAGGGAAACGCGCTGGGCTATTTATCAGAGGCAGCTACTTGTGGCAGTTTAGTTAATCATTATGACTGCAGTATAGTTCTGTTGCAACATGCAGTTTTGCCGCTACAGCTTTATTTGGTCCAACATGCTAATATTGTCACATTTTAGGTTTTATAAATGTGACACTATATTTTAACATTCACCACGATCCCATAACTGTCACTTGCGTTTGTGTTTGTTTGTTGTCATGTTACTTTAACTGAACACAGTTAGCACTGTTAGCATTGCTCATTGTAACTAACATGAACTCAACGCAAGTATTTCTTGTTTTCTAAAACTAAAGACTGGTCACACACCATAAAGTGGTACAGCCAAATTCATCCTTGCGTCTGGGCGAAATATGCGGGGTCTACAAGCTTGGGGACATGACGACTGGCGTGGTTAGTTGGTGGACTAATGTAGCCAGAGCTAACCGCTAACACATATTGCCCAGCGTTGCCAGGTCTGTGCAACAAAACCAGCCCAAAACCAGAACTCAAAATATGCCTCTGCCCAACCATATCCACTGGTTTTAAACTCCAACAGCATTGCTGTCATTGTTAAATATATTGTTATATCTGCAAAGTAAAACCACAAATGTTGTTATGTGCCAGCACTAAAAGCAGTTTTCACCAAGCTCCTAAAATGGCCTCAGATATTACTCTGTATGGACATGAAGACCAATTCACCGACACATAAACTAACCTGTTTGCTCTGTACTTTCCCCTCTTCCTCCCTCCCTGGACAACATGAATGCACTGATTCATATGAATTTACTGTCGTTAATGCAATACATTATTCACCTGAAACCCCTCAACATGTTGCTTAACAATATCTTAATCGTATACTTATAGTAAATACATGTGTAAATCGGCTATGTATGTACTGTGAGCATTTTTATTGACAGTATATTAACTGACGCACCTGTTATGTAATCTGCGTGCAAAAAAGGCGGGACCTGGCACCACTCGGTCACAATAGCGCTCCAAGCTAATTAGCTTGCTAAATGTCACTTTCTTGCTAACTGGCTGTAAGTAAGCATTGCTAATAAGGACGATACGGTAACATAGTTTACACAAGAGGTGTATTTGATCAAGCTGCTGTCTCACAACTGCCTGCAAAGCATGCCTCTTTTGAGGAGTAGATCAGGTTGTATCAAAATGGAAGGAGCAATACAGCTAATGCTACGATAGCTTCTTCCATTTCCAGAAGAGTGCAGTGAGAATGTAATGGGATTCATTTTAAATTCAAAGAAATAGTCTTAATCAATTAAATAACCGTATATGTAAATGTAAAACCTTCCTTCACAGTCTTTTATGAGGCTCGTACAGCACATCCTCAAAATGATACTCTTCCCCGTTATATTTCATCAGATGGTCTTGAAGATTTCATGACGTCATGTCTGACGTTTTTCCTTCTAATCCCTTCATTGTTAGCAGTGAAAATGGTCACATTTCTATGATTCTACAATTACATTTCTACCTGCAGTGAATGTGTTTTTACTCCCAGTGACGAGGTTTCTATTTGCAGCGATGTAATTACATTTATACTTACTATTTGTACACACAGTTATGATGCTTTTACTATGAAGTTTCTACCTGTTGACATGCATATTTCTGCCCCTGGTGATTCAGTCCTTGCTGGTGACATTGTTTATCCCTCATGTGGATACTTTTTTCACAGATGCAGCCACACTGCGTCGAGTGTATTTTCACCTGGATGACTCATACTTACTGTAAGTCAAATCAAAACGCACACCCAGTGGTCTAGAAAAGAAGATCACATCCTGACTGTGGTGCATGCTGAGCGCATATGTAACATGAGTTTTTTTTCATCGCACAGATAAGACTCGTCTGTAGTTTGAATTTTTAACACAGTGTGTGGAGAGGGCAGCAGAGGGAGAGGTGGGAAAAGTCTACGAATTAACTAGGATTTGAAAACCAAGCGTGCAAGTATCTCAAGGGCAAAAGCAAGGAATGTAGCGCCGCCTCGTTGGTTGCAGGATCCTCTGCTACTGATAGAGGACAGCTGGATTCATCTCTGTGTGTTTGAATACAGACAATCATCAACGCGTTTGTGCAAATTGTCTTTGGTGTGCTTAACGAGACATACATCTTAATCATAAGTTTGCTTATCGGCTGAGTGGATGTTGGGTAGCAGTGACCTTTGTCTGGTTAGTCTGCCAGCGACAGCACGACATACGTGACCGGGAGGCCTGACTGTGATGGCGTCTGCGGCCCCGGGGGAGAGCATCACAGCCGGGGAGGAGCTCTGAGCTAACAGCCTGTTCTCTGGTTAGACAGAGAGCTGCAGTGTAACTCAAGACGGAAATTTGTCTGTACTAGTTTTTGTAAGCTCTGTTGTTATTTAGTTTTACAGAAAGAATAGTGTTTCCATATATTGTCACAATATGACCGGTGATGTGGTTTTAAAGGGTTTAAAGGGCATTTTTCATTTCATCTTGACTGTAATGTGACAATTAGTGTGGAGAGATAGGGAAGGAAAGGCATGCTTTCTGTGTAACTGTGTGACATTAAATCATTGAATTTGTCTAGGTCCCAGAGAAAGCTTGTCGAGTCTTGGTGCCTCTGTGTGACTTACTCATCATCTCACTCAAGGCCCTGTCTGAAAATGTTCAGCAGTACTTACATTGAAGCTCCATTTAGACAGTGGGTAAAAAATGTAAAAGGAGCGACTGCTGGTAGCGGTAAAGGCAGTGATCAATCTCTTGAGAGTAAACAACACAAGTGCCTGCTGAAAGGTATAAGGTCGTCTTTTACCAGAAAGGGTGCTGTGTTTTTATCAAATACACCTTCAAGTAAAGACTCACCGTGTTTCAAACAAGTATATACTGGTACAACAACTAGCGCTGGTCCAAGAACACAGTGTACAGAAAGGGGTGAAATGCCGGTGCTGGAGTTTGCTGCAGGCCTGTGGCCAAATATGAATACACTGTGAAATGGATTAAAGGGTCTCCTTCACCCTTCATCTGTGGAGTTAACGGCTGCCTTGACCATCCCTGCTGCTCTTTTATAGAGCGATCTCGTGTGACGTCACAGTTTTAGCTGTCGGCCATGTTGGAGTACACACAAAGCCACTGGCATGCACGGCTGAGTCGCATAACCTATCGGTGGTGAACTTTTGTGCTGTCTTTGGTTGTGGCAGCAGAGCTGATAGAGACAAGAAATCATTCTTTCGTTTGCCAGCGGTCATTACACATCAAGGAAATGACACGAAGGAGCTATCCAAGCGACGTCGCGAGAAATGGCTGTCACGCATCTCTCGAGATATAAAGGAATGGAATTTGGCGTACGCTAGAGTATGTGCGGATCACTTTATAAGTGGTCAGTGATTTTATTTACAAATTCGTTTGTGAACAGTATTTAATAAAGGAAATATAAATTAATCCGATAAGACTACTTCGGTAAACTTGTATTTCAATGTTTATTACAAACTGTTTCAGGTAAACACTCTACTCTCCAAGATGCCGATAATCCAGACTGGTCTCCGTCTCTAAACCTTGGACATGAGAAGGTTACCGAAGCTTCATCGGCCCGTGACAGCAGTCGGTACCAGAGACGTGTCGAGCGTGTACAACAGGCGAAACACAGAGATGCAGCCTCAGCATTGCTTGATATGAGTTTAACATCAGATCATATATATATATATATATATACATATATATATATATATATATATATATATATACATATATATATATATATATATATATATATATATATATATATACATATATATATATATATGTGTGTGTGTGGGGGGGGATGAAGTTAGGAGTTAGTTGAAAGTTAATTCCTACACACACGCACACAATGACGTGCACGTACAATGTAAACAAACACACGTGTCTGTTTGCGCTGAGTAAACATTGAATATTGCTAAATATCTGACCAGATCTGTATATATTTACCCTTCCAATGACGAGATGAGAATTCTCGACGACCGTTGCTTTGACGTCTCGGACCCATCCACTGACAAACTGATTATAAGCGTCGAGCCCTTTGTAGCACTCCAGCTCGTCTTTTGTGTAAGGACTGGGGGTGTTCACGAGATACGTGTAGATGTTGGCGTAGTTTACCGATGGAAGATAAGTAGGATCGGCACTGAAACCATCTGCACTCATCGTATAGGGATCCAAGTTACCAATGACCTTCAATTTGGCCAGGTAGCGAACCTATGCTCGCGGCTTAAAGTGAAAGAGATGTGCCGTTTGTTAACAGCAGGAGTAGTTCAAATTAACAATGAGAATGTGATTCCCTTGAGGGCCAAACACCCACAAGTCTGTCTACACTTGGCCTACATACTGCCCGTTACAGACTTCCCCACACCAGGCTTTCTCTCCTGCGCCGGTGCTGCAGGATCTTACTATTAGTTCCTCCTGGGGATCCAGAAACAATGCCGCAGCGGTGCAGCAGCCATGTGATAGCTGCGACTTCAGTCTATGAAGGCTACAGCGCGTATGCGCGGTGAGGTCTGAACCGAAGGTGTTGTAAAGGCGCAACAAACAAAAAAACTCCATCATCACGCTGCACACACCCCCAGCTCACGGGCCTGAGAGGAAGTCGCAGATGGTGAAATGAGGTGTAAAAACACACACACACGGCCCTCTAAAAGCAGAAAGGTCTTCTCTTCATAGAGGGTTAATGGGAAGAGATTGCAGGCTACATGAAAGGGGGAGTCACCTTATAAAGAGGGGTCAGAGGCATATGAGGCATATATTAAGACTCAGACAGAAGATACACAAGGGGAGGAAGAAGGGTCGATGAAGAGAAAGTAGAACTTGAGAAAGACAATTTAGAAAAGGGGAAGTCATGTGAAGGGATAGGTTTTGTTTACTGCGTGAACCTTGAGAAACGGCACATAAATATTGATTTGATATCTCTGATATGTGCTCACTGTCTAATCACAAAGTCTCGCAAGATAAATATCTTTCATGGGTTGAAGCAACTGTGCGGTTAGATGATAGAACGTAACAGAACAGTCGCACATGGATAGAAGAGCTCTTAGATACACAACAACATCGAGTTTGCTAAAACAAATTGCAAACGCTAAGCCACTAAAAGCATCTGGTCATACCAGACCAAGTGAGGCAGCTAGCAGTAAAACCTGTGGGTGTGTCGAGTTAAGTAAGGGTGTAGTTCTGTGTAGAATCAAACTTTTCATTCATAAATCAAATAGTGTGGCTTTAAATGAACTTGAATAGACCATCTTTAGGTAATTCTATTGGCAACGAGCACCATGATATGCCTGTTCTATTTAGTACACTACACATGCTGATGTTTACTCTCGGGGTGCAACTAACTATTGTATTGAATATGGATCCATGTGTCATATTCCCCGAGTACCCTGAGTTCAAGGTGACAACTTAACATTTTTAGTTTTGTTGACCAACCGACAAAAACCCTTAAGATATTGAACCTAGAGCTGGATGGAACAGGGAGATTTGAGAAGCTGGAAGCAGAAAATGTTGATTTTTTCTGCTTAACAAATTGCCCTAGATCGATGACTAAAGTTGCTGGCGATTACATCATCCTTTTCTGTGACTGTAATCTTTTTCTCACTGTATCAGACCGAACCCCACCCAGACCCGCGGGTTGCATGGGCGGGCCTATAGGAGACAGCACTATAGAATGTTTGAAAATGAAAGCAAATGGGCTCCATGTCTTTGCAGCCTCATGCCTTCATTGTGAGAGGTTATTGAACGAGCCCGCATAGATCAAAGTGGTCTCTGTGTGGTAACGGCAGCTCTGGGATTAGAGCAATACGGCAACAACCGGCCTGCAAATAGTGCACCTTTGACTGCCGTTATGAGGGATGTCAAGGTCCGTACGTACATGAAGTCACAAAGTGTAGAAGTATATGTTTTGTCCTCTGTGTTTTTGTTTGAGGTTCATCTAATGAGACAATTAAAGACAGGCAAGGAAAATGGCTTTATAATGGTGAGATGCTTCACCCATCTCACCAATCACGGAGACGAGCTGATGTTTGATGATATTGTGTTTTAATGAGTGTGTAAGTGGTCCACATCAAGCTCAGTGACTCTGCATAATGTGCGTTTGAACTTGAACAATTTGTCAAACTCTTCCTCAGCCCCAGTTTAAAGCATGTGTTCTTCAAACGCACTTTGTCAACACTCATACAATGTGATTTTGTATATTTCCTTTGATCTTCTTCTGCCTAAATATTAGAGAGTGCAGAATATATCATTTAATAAATGGATTAGTCGAGTGACAGAAAATGTATATGAAACTATTTTGATAATCAATTAACCATTTCAGTTATATTCCAAACAAGAATTCACTGATTTAAGCTTCTAAGGGTTTGAGTGATTTCTCTGTATTGATTTGAAAACTGAATTTATTTTGGGTTGGGCCTGCTGGTCACTCAAAACAAGAGTGAAGACGTCACCTTGGACTCTGGGATGGACATCTTTTACACTTCTCTGTAATTTCATTGAGAAATGATTAATTATTCATGAAACTAATTGTTGGGTGCAGCCCTAAAAAAAATATATATATATATTCCAACAGCAAGCCTTTAAAATAATCCTAAACCAGACGGTCTCCTATCAGACAACAAATCAAAGCTGTTGCTATCACCTCTGTCAGTTAGAAAGGACATGACAGAGAGGACAACATGTACCACTGGACGCCTGTCAATAGAAAATACAATACCTTTCTCCACAGTTCTGATCAACTGGTGTCTTGTGTAAAGTCAAGAGACGGCCTTCACCTTCATCTCGAGGTGTTTAAACAGTGAGTTTATGGTGACCTGGTTGGACCCTGTATCCGCTGTGATTGGCCTGTCACTGTAATGTATTGCCCCGTGGCTGCAGTGTCTCACCTTTGAGCAGGGGCAGTGGGGTGAGCTCCACCTGGGAGCTCTGGTAGCGGAACTGGGACGAGCTGTGGGACCTCCTCTGCCGGGCTCTGCGCATCGACCTCCGCGGGAAGCCGTCCACCTTCTCCGCGGACGGCACCGAGAAGCTGGTCGTCGGCGAGGACGGGCTGGTCGGAGGCAGCTTGGTCGTCTCCATGATGGCTGTAGATGGCGGTGGTGATGCGGTGGTAGTGGTGGTGGTGCGTGAGTGCGTGCCTTTGCGCGTGAGTGCGTAAAGGGGCCGCTTGAGATGATGTACGGGTGGTGTGGGTGTTTTTTTCTGAATCACAGACGGATTATCAATTGATCAGAATGAATAGACGCTCTGGGGTGGAGGAGGAAGAGCAGGAGAGAGAGAGGGGAGGGGGTGGGAGGGAGATGAAGGGGGGAGAAGGTGCAGAGGCGGAGGAGAGGTGAGGAGAGAGATTTTCTGGATGTCCAGTCCCGTGCTGTGCGCCTCGCTGTCTCTATCAGAGCCGGACAGGAAATGGCAGCGGCAGCATCAGCAACATCCCCGATTCTTCTGTTTATTTCACGCACAGATGAAAAAATCGCTTGTGTATCATCCCCGTGGAGGAGTAGCCTGTGCAGCTACCAGATGATGCTCAGACAGGCGCGTCTCCCCTTTCTCTCTCTCTCTCACACACACGCGCGCCTCTCTGCTGCTGTATTGGCGTCACACACACGGACTAAGTCATCGGCCTAAATTTGGAAATGTATTTCTAGAATTGAGCTCCTCGCGTAAAGAAACCACCGTGATCAAACACAGATTAACCTCCTCCGGTTTATCCAGCTCAGAAAGAAACGAACGGAACCCCGGTCAGTGCAGCGTATTCTCCTCGAAGATGCTCCTTATCAATACGATCAGTGATCGGTCCTGGCGGTGGATGATGATATCATAAAATCATCAATCTGGGCCCACCTCGGCTGCCGCATCACTGTTGTCCTTCTCGCTCGTTTCTTTTAACGGACCCTCTTTCGACCGTTCAAACAGCCGCACCTGCTTATTTCTATTTATTTGTTTTCTCTCAGAGGTGGAAATGGTTGTTTTCGTCGCGGTTTAAACCCCTCCAAACAATCTCCTCCTCCTCCTGCTCCTCCTCCTGCCGTCCTCCAACCGTATCAGGGCGGGGAAACAAACGCTCCCTCACCGCGCAGACATGTGCCGGTCCTCCGCCAGCGGCCGATGCAACGCCAAGCCCCGCTGCCGCGCTCCGTCTCTACCTCCGCGGTGAGAGAGAAAGAAAAACAGCAAAAATAAACCAAGAGCAGCCGCTCCTCCTGCAAAACCCGGAGTGAAGAAAAAGACTGAAGGCCTGTGTTATACAATCGCACCCCGTCTATGTCTGTCAGACTGACGCGTTTTGCTCCTGTCCCCCTTCTCGGTTCCAGTTATCCGGTCGTCCTACAGCGCCTCAACGCGCTGCGTCAAGAGGCACGCGGTGAGTCAGGAACACGCAGGAAATTAGGAATCAGAACTTTCAAAATAAAATAAGAGCTGGAGAAAACAAAAGCGTGTTGGTTACAAGAAATTGACTCTTTTGCCGGATTACCGAGGAAAGAATGAGCTGCTAGGTCCGAAATAACCGCGTTCTATGCACTCAGCCCGTTACTACTGTGCAATACGTCTATTGCAGTCATTTGATTCAACACAAATTAAGAATATGCAAAATTCAAGCAGCTGAAATTAAAAAGGTATTTTGATATATGGCCCTTTCAAGACAGGGCCTCAAAATGCATGTGAAGGCTTTAACCATGGCAGTTGATGTTTTGATTTAGGAGACTAACTCCAATTGGTCTATTCTCAAAGAAAGTTACAATGAATAAACCTACCCACCATTTGCTGTGCAGTGAACCTGAGGCTTTTCAGTGCAGCTGGGAGTCACTTGGACTGTTGCCTGCATTGCCCAGTTGGTAATCCAGGCTAAGCTTAAAAAAAGGAGAAAAAGGAAATACACAAGGATGTGAAACAGTTGTCTTTAAATCGGATTCACGGAGATCATCTTGCCCATTATCACATGTTATTTGTGCAAATCCAATACTCAAGTGTTGTTAACTTCTTTCCACCAACAGTGGATGTGAATTAAATAAAATATTAAGTGAGCATTATGAGCTGAAACATTCACAGGTATATGGTAAACTAGGGAACTGGTCGAAAACACACCTCTTTTTAGACGAGAAGCTGGTTTGCAGGTTGACATCAAAGAACAGAGGTGGAACGTGTTGCTGTCAAAACTCCAATCTTTTTATTCAGGATGCCAGAGGGCCTCGTTTCTACACTAAAACACGTGGATGTAGAAATGCTGACAACTGAACAGATTGCACTGGAGTTCCTCAAGGCCAATTGTGCATCTAATTGCATTCAATCATTCACAGCTGGACCCGAAGGCGTATATTTGAAGGGTCAAGTAAGACAAATGTATGCTTAGTTATCGTAGTGAGCTGTAGAACATAGACTTAACCCTGAACAAATGCACCCCTCAGTATTGACTGAGAAGGGTTCAAGAGGTCGCCTCGGACCTGATCAAATTACATTAGAACACCCTGATGAGTATTTAACTTACTTCAGTGATAAAACACAGCAGGATCTTCAATGCATATCAGTCTCTCCAGAAGCGAGAAGCCGCAGAGTAAAGGTTTGATCAGTGCCACACTTTGCCATACTTGTTGTGTAAGTGAGCAAATGTCTTTGAGGCGCCTTAAAAAAAGGTTTTATTTTGAAAGCAGTGACCGGATGCTAATTGATCTCACTCTGACAGTCTTGCCGCTGGTTCCTCAGCCTAAAGCTGGTGCAAGGGGAGAGAGGAATGAGGCTCCTCAATGCGGATGACGCTATAGGATGAATTTATTTATTTATTTATTTCCCTTTATTTATGTGGCCAGGCTCTGCCTCTTAAACCCGGTTCATTTTGAACAGATGCGTCATTAATGGCTCGCGCTCCTCTGCCGTCAATGCATCACCTCTGGCTGCGGTATCATCCGGTTATGAAATACCCCCCCCCCCCCCCCCCCCTTCTATTCTCCAGCATCATCAGTGTTTCTGTCTCTGACTCCCCCATTCCTCCCCTCCCTTTCCCCATTTTCCTCGCTTCCTATTTGAGGAGAGCGCGCGCGCACGTGTGTGTGTTGATTGCGCGTGTGCGCGGGGTTGTAGTTGGCTTATGAGGATCAAGTCCCATCCATTGTTCTTGTCCTCACTAAGTCACTTGTTCTCTTCTCACGCGCGCGCGCACACACGCACTCAAAAGCGCAATTATCCACGCGCCTTCATCTCCCTCTCCAAGTCACACCTTGGCTGGCTGGGGATGCGTTTTGCGTGTGTGTTTGCGCTGCCAGCCTTGACCCCTCCTTGGTGCTCTTCTCACCACAAACACACTCCAGCCTTATAATCTTATATTCAGTACAAGGGCGTGCGTAATACCTCGCGCCTGCGCCCCATTTTCCTCCTCCTCTTCCTCCTCCTCCTCCTCCGTGTTGTGTCGCAGATGAGCTCAGTCAGTTGGCTCCTGGGAAAAATACCGGGGGGAACCGGCAGTCCGGTAAGTGTCTGGGAGCGCTGCCTGTCGTTTGCCATCACCACCAGAGGCTGTTAATACTGCTCTGGCATTTAGACACACTCTGGTTAACAGCACTCTATTATTGCATTGTACTCCATTACAACTGTGAGATAATACATCAAACATCTTCTCAAGTCTGTATACTCAGTCTGGTAACACGTGTCTACATTCTAATAATAGACTGTATAATCTAACCTCTGTGAGGCTGCAGAGCTTTGAGCGAAACATGTTGGCAAACATTCTCACAATGACAACGTTGACATGTTTGGCATGTTTGTGTGCTAACATGTCCTATTAGCACAAAATAAAGCTGAGGCTTATGAGGGAGATGTGTAGTTTTACATCAAGTTCGACAAATTCAAATTTGGACCCGATAAGGGGGCTGGAGAAAAAGTCAGATGATCACCAAAGTTATTACAATTCTTCTTGTGGGGAACATGAATGTTTGCACCAAATGTCACGGCAATCCACCCTACAGTAAGAGATTTCACCCGAAAGCACCTGCCAACCTGATGGTGGCACTAAAAAAATCAGGGGATCACCCACGGCAAAATGATTTGTCCTCTGGGGACCATGAATATCTGTACAATGTATCATAACAATCCATCCAATAGGTGTTGGGATATTTCAATCTGAATAGAACATATTCCCAAAATCTGCAAATTCAGTGACAGTATCAGTTACAGCAACATTTATAAAGTTTGCTAATAGAAGCCACCATAAGCAGTAGATTGCTAGTATTATAAGCCAGTAGCAGCACTGATTAAGGGTGTTTTACTGCTAATTGATTCAACTTTTCATTAGCAAGAAGATTAGTCTTATTATATCTTTTAAAAGTTACGAAGCTTCACTTTAATTGTATTTATATGTTATATTCGAACATTCAAATAGCCTCTAGAACAGAATTGTAAATTGAGCCAAAGTTAAATAAAATGTTTCAATACATTTTTTATTTGTAATTAACTTTTCTATTGAAACTACTATTACAGCATGAATATAATAACCGTATGCTCGTTAAATACAAAATAGTCCTAATAGTCCAGTCCTACACACACACAACGCCTCACACGGAATCATAGACTTCTGTGTGGAGCACATACTCTTATATCATGTAAATAAAGCAGAATAATCGACAAAAAATATCCTTTCAAAAAAACGAAATCTTAATTTGAATACAATCATGGTGCATAAGCCTATAGCTATAAGTCCTATTGAGAAAAAAATACATTCCACTATTCATTTCTTTACAGCAGTACTTCCTATACAACAGGTTGGAGCAGCCCCATGTTCTCATATTGTCAGTTACAGGGAGAGGAAATCAAATAGAAAGTTATTTCTCTAATTTGTCTCACTTGAAATGAACACGATAAGGGAATTATTAATTGCACAACTTGTGCCACCGTGGGCCGCTAGTTGTCACATAAAGTGTCCTTGTAATCATGGGTGGATTAACCCCAGGGCAGAAAACAAAAAGAAGCCATGAGCACTTTTTAGCACACATATATTTGTGAATATTAACTTTGATACCGATAGACACATAAATAATATAGATACCCAAACTATTTGCAATGAATCAAAGCCACAAACCAAAGGACACACATTCAATCTGGGGACTCTGGGGCCCCTGAGGGTAGCTGGACCTTTGTCTGGTTGGTGATCCACCCTCGCAAGCAAAGCTGGTAAAATACCTAAAATAATAATTAATCATGTAGTCGCATAATTACAGTATGTAGAAAAATTACAATTCTGTTACTTGACGTGGAGAAGGAACTAGATAATAAATAATTGGAGCTTTAAAAACAAAACAAAATCAACAATCAGCAAATCGACTGACTCGCAGCAGAACATGTGAGACGGCGTGCATTTTAAAAGCAGAAACAACAGAATGAAGTTTCCTGGCGCTGTCAGTACTCGGAGTTTGGCACTTTGCGTGTTCACACATGCGGTTCCATTCACAGGCCGCAATTTCTCCTCATGACATTTCCTTAAAGTGGCAAGGAAGTGAGTACTCTACCCAATCTAAAATTAAAAGCCAAAGTTTCAAATGTTGAGTCATTTTTGTGGTGTTTGGTCTCTGGATTAAGGAAGGGATAACACGGACCTACCTGATTTATTTGAAACTGAAAAACTGCACCTTGATGGATTTCATAGCGTAGTTGGTTAAAGTTTCATCTAGAAGAGCTTGTATTCTATGGATTCACACATAGCTGACTTACTGTACAGAGGTTTGGCACGTTATCCGGCAAAGTTAGAGATTCAGTCTCTGAAAGCTCAGCTCGGCGTTCAGGAGTCGTCTGCGCTCTTTGCCGTTATCAAAAGGAAACGTGAGGCTTCGAATTTAGAACACGGACACGGCCATTTACAAGCATCTCACTCAAAGATGCTGTGTGTTGCATTGTGGGAAGTGTAGGATCCGGTGTTTTTGGAGCTTGATGCTGGGTCGTCTCTGCTTGTGCTGTCTTGGCTTTTGACCAGTTTGTCTTTAATTTGGCTCTTGTGAGACCACCAACTTTACGGAAGCTCAACACGACATCACAAGTGTCCCTTTAAGAATACATATATACATCCCAACAGATGTCCATCAGGTTGCATCTTTCAGTTGGCGCTGTAGCTGCTCGGCAGAGTTTGATTGCTCAAAATGTATAAATATATAAATTAAACCACTATTTTGGTTCAAGGAAACTGGTCTTCCTTTGCTTCGTGACATGTAGTGCTACTGGTGACTCGTCCCACTTAGTATCCAATCATTGCCCTCCAGGAGCTCAGAGAGGGAGAGATCTCTTGAGCTGTCCCCGAACAGAGGCAGCGAGGGTGGGGGTTGCGGGACTAGTTCATCAAAGCTGCTGGAGGTAGACTGAGACACATTAAGGGGACTCGGGACAGTGAGCATGGAAAGCAGAGACGGACAATTGAGCGTGACCTGTTGACTATAACTTGGCTTGAAGGCAAAAGCAAAGGCGGGAGGCGACATTGAGAGGGACTGAGGAGAAGGATCCAGAAGAGTTGTCGGTAAAAGACAACACGGCAGACTTGAATTCACTGAATTTGTGCTGAACTGAGCAGGACGAAGCTGGGACACATTCATGGGACAACCGAGACCCACGTTGTCAGCCGCCAAAGGGGAGTTGAGGGTAACTACATTAGAAGAAGCAGGAAGAAAAGTAGCTTGCGTCATTAGAAATTCATCCAGTGCAGCAGGACGAAGAGGAGAGAAGTGAGCGCTTGCTGACGTTGAAGAGCTCTCGTGGACGGCGCCTGACCTCGAGGGCGCCGAGTGCGAAACGAGGCTGGTGCAGAGAGGCGGAACATTTGTCGGCCTCGGTGTGATTCGAGAAGGGGGATCTCCGCTAAACAGAGAGCGAGGAGTCGGGACAGCACAGAAAGACACAGAGTCAGGAGCTGTCGCAGAGCTGGAGGAGGTGAAGAGTTCAGCAGACGAGCCGTGAGGCAAGTCTAATGTTGTGGTTGTCGGAGGAGTGGGAGTTAAAGATGAGACACGTGCGCTTTCAACACAGTCGCGGGTTTGGAAACCCAGGCCGGAGGTTAAGGAGGTCGAGAGTGAAGGGGCAGCAGCGAAAGCGCAGCGCGAGGCCTGGGGAGGGACTCCAGGGGGGCTGGAGTTGGTCCGACAGCCGGCTGAGGAGGAAACCGAGGGGCGGGTTGTCGAGCTGGATGCGGAGTCTTTGAGGCAGCAGAAAGGCTGGTGGCGCTCCAGAGCTGACGTATAGAGGTGGAGGTCCTTCTTCAACGCGGCGATCTCCTTTTTAATTGCCGAATTGGATCTCTCCAGACACTGGAGCTCCTAATGAGAAGAGGGTGACAGGGAAGACAGGAAAAAAAGAGAGGGGGAGAAAAGAGTTCATGTCAGTTGAGTCATGTCTATCTTTATTACCCCTAAGACGGGCACTCATGGGCCATAAAAAAAAAGAAGATTACAGACATACATCAAAAGACATCCCACACAGTACAGCCACGCAATGCTCATCAAGACCCCCTTGTTCGAGACTCTTCTTGAGGCCTGTCATAGAAAGCACAACAGCCGTGGAGTTGACCCTTTAAAGCAGGGGTCTCAAACTCATCTTCACTCCGGGCCACATCAGCGTCACGGTCGGCCTCAAAGGGCCGGTTGTAAATGTAAGACTGTGTAAATGTAACTACTCCTAACATATTGGTAAATAACTGTCTCTGCATTTGATTATTGTTTATTCAAGTGTAAAAATATTGTACATGTAGTTATATAAATGTAAACATATATTTAAGCACATCTCTGTTGTTATAACTTAAATCCTTTTAATTTAGGGTTAAGAAACCCACATTACTCTATCAAAGATCAAACTATTGAAGAAAATAGCAAAGACAAATATCAAACACAAGTTATCACAATAACTTTGTTCAATGCTTAAAATCCTTTCAAGGGTGCGTTTGCACAATCCCACATGAAGTATTTCATGTGTTTTAAAGTCACGTTTAAAGTCTTCAATGTTCTCACAATACATTTCCATTTAAAATGTACAGTAACCAGCCAAAGAGCTGCTTCTGTGTTTAAGTATCTCATCATTATGACTTTCTATCTCATAACTTCGACTTTCTATCTCATCATTTCGACTATGGGGATATTTTTATTATCAAGTCTAACTTAAACAAAAAAAAAAAAAAATGTAACTTTTTGTTTTTTGCTGGCGGATTCGCGGGCCACATAAAATTACGTGGCGGGCCGGATTCGGCCCGCGGGCCGGGAGTTTGAGACCCCTGCTTTAAACCATGAACTGCTGACACCGACTCCGTGTTTTTTTTTATGAACTGCACTGCTCAGTGGCAGCAATGCTTCTTCGAAATGAACCCGAAGGAGCAGAAGTGAAAGAGAAGCGAGAGAGAGCGAAAGCGAAAGTCTGGGCTCCTGACAACACAAAAGACACACGCCCATTCATAAATTTGGAAAAAAACACACACACACCTATCCAACCAGTTATAGCAGGTATAGGTGCTGTTAGAGGAACGGAAGGTCAACTGTAATCAGTGAGAAAAACAGAACGTACCCGACCAGGTGGTTAGGTGCAGCGCAGTGAACTACAGGTTTGATTTTCATGTCATCATCATCAGGAGAGTCGTATAACACATTTTATGGGTGTGTATCGAGATGCAAGTAACAAACCACATGTCACAGATTGATACAAATTGGATTTTAATGTTTGCTATATCCAAACAAAACCTCCAGATCAGGCTGAAACTAAACCAACTAATTGAGATGTAAGATTGGATCGGTTGAAGGAATAGCGTATTCACTTTTCTTGCAGAGTTATCTGAGAAGACCGATGCCACTCTCTTCACATCTGTACGGCAGCAGAATAAATCTTCTCAGCTAACGCTGAGGGCAGCAAATAAGCGTAGTTTGCAAAACTTCTGACTGCCAGCTACTTTCATTGGATTGGTGGAATCGAGCTTACTCTTGCTAGCTTCTCAACATTACCAACGCCAGCTTTAATGTCATCATTGCTCTTCCTCTTGGGAAAACAAATGACACAGAATGAAACTGAATTAGTGGTGAATATCATCAACAACAGCAACACAAATGTTGACTCAAAACAAAACTTCATACCACCAAAAACACAGAGTATACGAACTGTCCTTTAACACCACTTTTGTACCAAAAAAGTCCTGAAAAGAATCGCTTGCTTTTTTCAGAGGACTTCATTTTTTTTATTTTAAAAGCATAATATGCATAAATAGTTTTCAATGAAGTTTTTTTTTCAAATCAAGAAGTTGTGCTTCTATAAAGTCTATAATGTGTGTGTGTTGCATGTGAAAGACAACCTGTGGAATTTGTCCGTCAGGAAAGACAAACAGAGCGTCATGGGTGGAAAAACAGAGGCGGGAGTGTGTGCGTGTGTGTGTGTGTGTGTGTGTGTGTGAGAGTGTGTGTGTGTGTGTGTGTGTGTGTTTTCGAGGAAAGGGAGGGCCAATGGGGAGGGCATACCAGAGGGAGTGGAAGCCCTTCTCCTAAAGCAGAGTATTTACAAGAAACGGCTGTGAGCATATTGTCAGATTACACAAGACACACGCACCACTAGTCACACAGCCTTTGGGTGCGATTGAAAGGGAGACAGAGCGAGAGAACGGGCTGATGGTGTAAGCACGGAACATAAGGAGTGAATATTTCTAACCTCATGAAGTTCGTCGGCTCTCTCCATTTGTTTCCTGCGACTCTTCCTCGCAGCGTTCCTGTTCTTGTCTTGTCGTACTCTCCCTCTGCCTCGCATCTGTTGTGCCCCTTCTTCTCTCTCCTGTGAAGACGAATGCAACAGACACAGTTCACCGCACTCGTAGGATTCAGTACTGCAAACAGAGCCTGTGGGTGATTTGAGGTGCCTACCGGTACTTCTCTTGTGGTACTTCTCTACTGCCTTTTTAAGGAATCTTTTTTTGAAGGCAGACATTTATAACTTTTTTATATTGCATGACAGTTTTAAAGATGTCATTGTCCACAAGGTCATGAGACAAACCTGTCACATGCAATTACATGTGGTCTGTTAATTAAAAAGCAGGAAGTTGTTGCGTGTGATGTTAAAATCAGAAGCAGGGCAAAACAACATTAAGCTTACAGAGCTTTCAAAGCTGCATCTACTTCTTCCATGTGTTTGACTCAAATAGACCCCAAAAGCAATGTCTATATTAAATGTGTATCCTGTTTATTAAATGGCAAGTCACCTGTGCTGAAAACCAACAGGAGCTGAATATCAAATTGGAAGTTCATCCACTCAGCTAAACAGCTAAAAGTGTATTAAGTACAACAGTACAGGAGACTTTTAAAAAGTTTTTTATTTTATTTTTTTAAATCAGAGGAGCGCTTTATCTTTTAGTCAATTTCAAGAGAAAACATGCAGAAATAGTAAACCAGGCTAAAGCTAAGTGACAATCATTATCACCACATAATATACATAATAACTGTTAACTGTCAGCATCATGTATCATAAACTTTTTGTATTGAAACTTAAAATAAAATGCACTGTTGTGTCTTTTCAGAGCACTTTTAGCGCGGATGATTTGCAATAAATATCACCATCTGGACTTGAACTGGACCAACAGACACCCCGTGATCGATATTCTTAAAAATACAAATAATTCCTATAATATTACTAATAACCTATGATACTGTATCTACAGTGCTCAATGGTGGGTTTTCATTGATTGTAGTCATTTGATCATTATAATACTAATAACTTTATTTTTAAAGAAGTTTTCAAAAACATGTTACAATGTGCTTTGAAAAAGACAAAAACAAACAATGCTTAAAACTAAGTGGAGTAAACTGAATAACGTTGAATGGTTAGTGTGAGTAACTATTCTCATTTATACCCATATTACCGTTTTATTGCAGGCTAATATTTCTAAAATACTAAGCCGACATGGTATATGTAGCTATAGGGATAATGTACTTTATTTTAGCGCAGATATGGTTATTGTCTGTTATTGACTGATTGACAAACTTACCGATCCAGCGGTGTTGCTCCCCTCAGCCGACAGTGATCCGGGGCTGTTGAGCTCATACCCAGTGTCCATGAATAACGGGGACATCTCTCTCCCCCTGAGATGTCTGGCTAGCCGGTTGGGCGTTCACTGGAGTGTCCACCGGCAGGATGCACCTTCACCGAGCCCGGATCATCTGTGCTGCGCGCTCGCGTGTGAAACCACTGCCATCCAACCTCTTGGAGTTGATGCACAACCGGCGCGCGTCTTGCAGCTTGTGGGTGAACTTTGAGAGACCGGTTCTGTAAATGTGTACACCGCTGGTGCGTCTGATGTCTTTTTGAGCGCATGAAGTTTGGCATCGGACCGCCGATGATGCAACATGATGCTGCGACTTTCAGTTTCTCTTTGTTTTAAACTGACCCGTTGCAAGCCAAGTGCTGCGTGGGATCTGTGCTGCCTTCGTGTGTAGCGTGTTAGTTACACACAGTGTGTGGCTACACAAAAGTGAGCCACATCTTTCCATTGGTATCAGAGTGAAGCTCCATTGTCGTATTATTTTCGATCGCACATGAACGCACCATGATAAATGGATGGGGAAAGATGTTGGAGGACAGGAAGAGCTCAGGGCTTAATGACCATATTATGAATGAGGTTGTGGCTCCCTCATGTGCGGGGGATTTCTGGAGCGCTTATGCCAGGAAATGAATGGCCAAGCCTCCAGACGACAGTCTGCAGGTTTTACCGCTTCTCTGCAGGATATGATGTAACTTAAAGTGCTACTGACCCTACATGGCTTACTCTCTCCTCGACGAAGTAAAACATAGCCCACACTAAAAGGTTTTACAAACATATGTATTGTTTTTACCTAGTTCGTTGGCATTGCGTGAATTACTTTAACAGAGAATACATCCTTTATACATGCATTTCACAACTGTGATCATTTGGTATCACAGTTTGGTATGATGAACAGGAGTAGGCATAATATTCAGAGGTAAATATCATGTATCCATAAATCTCCATCCACAAAATATCTATCTGACATAAAAGTGATGTGCATAAATAAAAAGATAACTCCCATGTTTTTGTTGAAACCACCTCAATAAACTGAATAAGGTACATTTATAATTGTTTCCTGATGATTATTTAATTTATGTATAAGATTACTGCTAAGTTTTAACACTTTCTGATACAGTGAGTAAGTAAAAATGATAAGATAGTATTGATGAGGAAACCCTGTGGCAAAGTAACTTCATCTTTGAATTATGAAGAATTGGAAAGGTTTTAGGTTGCAGGATATTGGTGCACTGTTTCGTTCTGGAGGACGCAAACAGATATTCTTATAAAGTCAATGCCCCGTCGCCTGAATATTGTTTCAGTTCTCAATGCCGTTGCAATTTGACAATGAAGCAGATAATAATATACGGTTTATCTTGACTCCGCTGATGAATTCACACCCAGTCTTGCTGCACTCTGTGACTTAAATTCACTAAAATCAATTGCCTTTTTTTTGCAGTTGGAAGCTCTGGGAAAAGCCTTGTGTTGATATGGTTTTTCAAATTACTATTTCCATTTTCAGGAGTTATCTTTTTACACTCTCTTGCCTGAATGTATGTTTTTTTATTGTATTCGTGCACGTCGCTATTAAAGGATTCAGGGTTTCTATTATAGTCAATACAGGATTGCTGCACGACAAAATATAACAGTCTGTGTTCTTTATTTTGCCAACAAGCTTTGACAGTCCGAAAATTCCGAGATTGCTTAAGTCAAATGTGTAATTCCCACAACTGACCCACGGGGGCACCAAACTCAACCAAACCCGCAGCGTCACACCTTAAACCGCTCAACGACCAATGAAGCAGCGTCGAACGTCTCCAACAACCAATCAACGGTCGCTCCTTACCAAACAGTCTACTTGGTGGCTGCGTGGGGCGGGACTAGCATTGCAGCCTCTTCCTGGTACGCCTTGCTCTTTATGGATGCTAAATATCTTCCATACACAACTATAAATCGGTCAAAGTAGCCTATCTGTCACAACTGAAGTTGAGCGCCACACCGTCGCGATGGGTTTGCTGACAATTTTAAAGAAGATGAAGCAGAAGGAGCGCGAGATGAGGCTGCTGATGTTGTATCCTGTTTGTAAGGCTTTACTAGCTTAGCATGAAACAAAAGTAGCATATAGGATATTTAAAGGTGAGATGTATGTGTGTGTATGTGTGAGTGTTTCTTCTTTAACCTGGCTCGTGCAGAGGTCTGGACAACGCGGGTAAGACGACCATCCTGAAGAAGTTCAATGGAGAAGACGTCAGCACCATCTCCCCAACGCTGGGCTTCAACATCAAAACACTGGAGCACAGAGGGTAACGCACGCGCACACACACAGTATGTCATAGCTTCAATAACGTAGCGAACATGACGCTTTATTTATTCCACACAACAGACTTTGTACATTTGTTCTCAATGGGCATATTTTATTGAAGACGTTTTAGCTAACGGTCTCGTATGTGTGAATATTAAAATGAATGCTGGCTCTCTGTCAATGTCTGTAAATGGCTGCTGTGAGAAAGGGCTATGGCTTGAACAGAGTTGCTTTATGTTGTACTTGTTTTGGAAAAATACCTTTATTCACTCAAAACATAACTGAGTCAAAATATATACTTGACTTACACACAGTAAGACAGTTATAAAGTCATATAAGCCACACAGCCAACTGAATCAAACCTCAATAAGCAACCGTGGAGAAAACAAAAGTTATTTTTAAATCCTGTCTTTTCTAATTGATCGCTCCTTTCTTTCCCACATTCATGTATTTTTCTGAGCCAGGATCCATTATCAGGATGCAGTTTTCCAGTGTTCCTCATGTTCTCCTGTGTTTTCTTTTAGGTTTAAATTGAATATTTGGGATGTGGGGGGTCAGAAGTCACTGCGCTCCTACTGGAGGAACTACTTTGAGAGCACGGACGGGCTGGTGTGGGTGGTGGACAGCGCAGACAGACTCCGACTGGAGGACTGCAGACAGGAGCTCAGTTCACTGCTGCAGGAGGAGGTACACACACACACACACACACACACACGTTTGGTGTAGTGGTCAACAGCAGGTCCTTTATTCTGGAGTCAGCCACAAAGACACTGCTAGGGATAATGGTGAAGAATCTTTTTATTCTTGCATTGTTTGAAGCAGAAATCCATGATTCTGTTTGATTATTACATCAATCTGTGTATTGAGTCCTTCCCTCCATGCAGAGGTTAGCCGGTGCAACGCTGCTGGTGTTTGCCAACAAACAGGATTTACCGGGAGCCCTGTCCAAAGAGGCAATACGAGAGGTACGGTCTGGTCCCCCCGAGTTACTTTTTTTCGTAATGGATTATAATTTTATTTTCACTATTGCGGCTATAAATTCATGTCAGATTACGCACATCACAATGCGTGCCATTGTTTTCTTGTAGGCGATGGGCCTGGATGGGATCAAAAGTCATCACTGGTGTATCATCGGCTGCAGCGCAGTCACAGGAGACAACTTGTTGGCTGGAGTGGACTGGCTGTTAGATGACATCGCTGCAAGGATCTTCACCACTGACTGAGTGGAGCGCAGCCCAGACGATGCTGAAAACACGTGTTCTTTTTGTCCCTTCAGCTGTTTAGGGGGGGGGGGGCACCTGATATCAGTGCTGCTGTCTGTATAACACTACAAACCTGGTTTATACATTTGTTTTTTTATTTAATTTAGTTTAATCAGTTATGTAGATGGAAAACAGCAAGAAAGTGTCAACATGAACACATTCACACATGGAAACCGAAATGAGGTTTGTTTACAGTATGCAATGCCTGACCATGTTCTAATACATTTAAATGTCTTGAATAAAGATGTCATGACTGAAATCCACAGAATGTGCCAATTAAATACATCCTCAAACGTGTTAACTCATGAAAGTAGACTTCCACTCATTTTAGCATGTATTTTGTAGACCAGGCTCATTTCTAAAATGCTTTAATCTCAATGCCAGATTGTGTCAAGTATCTGACTTTGAACAGCACTTCACTGTATTACCATTTGAAGTTACTTCAGAACCCAAATCTCGAACAACAAAACACCTCCAGTCTGGCATCAGCCATGTACAGTTGATTCAGAAGTTTAGTCAATTGAATTCAGGCACTGCATCAGTCATAGTACCAGCTTCTCAAATGTGAGATTTACAGGTTTAATATACTTCAGCTTACGACTGTTCAACTATATCACTTAACTCATTATATTTTTCCATGTTGTGAATAATTAAGTGACTGAGAATCTGATGACGACTTGTAGAAGTTCTTGGCTTCAGTTGTCTCTTGCTTCCTGGGATATAAAAGTAGACAAAATGTGCTTCAATGAATTTATTTGAAAATAATTTCCAGTTACCTGGAAGTACACATTCAAGTGAAAGCATTGAACGGTCCATGGACCAAATAACGCATCATTCAAGGCCCATAACTGTCCTGCTCATCTGATCCAATGAGCATCAACTACAGGTTATCATTGGTACTTATGAATATGAAACATGTCTTCTGAAGTATTCCTGGAGCTTTTGGGAAACTTCCTGCAGCATGAGCAGACTGATGAGTCCACGGTCTGGCCAGAGTCTGTAAAGACGGACATCATTTTAAAAACAAGTGGCATAAACTTACACCACAACATTAAAGTCAACATGTTGATCAGAGGCGTACCAATCAGTCATGAATTCTCAGACTGGGGCGGTAAAAACAAACATCACTTCAAGAGGAAAATATTGAAGCTTAAGTTTTCGATCCTTACCATGAACTCCAGAAGCAGCAGGCAGCAGACCCAGCAGGACTCTGACAAGATAACACACAAGATATCAAAATGTGCACACAACACAAGACAAGAGATCAGTCTGTAAGCAGAGTAGATACCAATCAGTCACAATGTCTCAGATTGGGTGGCAATATATAAAAACATTTCATTAAAGAATTGACTTGAATCATTTTGAAACTTGTTTCACACAAAGTCGTTCTAGTGCTCACCAACATCTTTGGAAAGTAGCTTTACAATATACAAACATCTGGATTCCTTGTGAATCCACATGCTGTGTAGAGACAGTCATCTCTTCTGGCTGCATTTTACCATCAGACATGTTTTGCCTCTTTGGAGACATTTCAAATTTAAACCGTTGCTAGTCATCTGTCCTCTTTGTCTTAAACACTATTACTGAAGCAATGTAAAGTACAATGACTAGTACATCATAAACTACTTGATTGTACAGTTAAACCTAAATACCATGCTGGTCACATGCTTTTGACTGGTATCCAAATAGCAAGCTGTGTAAATGTAGGATTTAGCTTCTGGGACGAGATCAGAGAAATTCTCAGTCATGCCCTCACAGCTAGCACTCCCACTCCATCAGAACTCCAGCAGGTCACTTTACACCTGAGGGGGCCAGGGTCCTCAGTGCCATACAGGGTCAACAGGAGGGGTGGCCCACTGGAGGAGTAAGGGAGAGCGTTGCGGTTCCCTTGACTGATTCAGCCAATAGTCATCATATCCCCAATCCCAGAAACATTACTATATGTTCTCATTTACCTGCAGCAGTTTAAAGCACCTCTGCTGTTCCCCACACTGAAGAGTTGGACAGCATCACCAAACCTGCAACAAGAGACGAGTGTTAGTCATTCCGGTTTGATTAATGTGAACCACTACATTACTAGTTCTAGTGTGATCAGAGGGGTACCAATCAGTCATGAATTATCAGACTGGGGCGGTAATAACAAACTCATCACTTCTACTGAAGGAGCAGTGTGTAAGATTTAGTGGCACGATCGTATCCAACTGTAAGTCCTCCCAACGGCCGAGTGCCACGACGGCTTTGAGGTGAAAGAAATACTTTTCTTGTTATGAAAAGGACTCTTCCACTACTTTTATGCAAAATGCGCAGTCTTAATTTGAACTTTTTTTCCCCGGTGATTATAAAATTGCTGCCAATTCTCATAAAACTTACACACTGTTCCTTTAAGAATCACAAGTAATCACTGACAGACATCTACTTACAAGTCTGGGCAATCCAGACGACGTCACTCGTTCAGCATAGAGGCTGACTTCTAAGAACAAAGAAGAAAAGTTACGAAGTTTACGTGTCTGTTGATGCACAGAACTAGTGTTAAGAATGTGATCAGCAAATGTTTTCAGTCATTATCCAGGTAACAAACAAGCCACACCATCAGAACCCTTCAGGGAGCCGGAGATCACTTTACACATGAAAGCTGGTTTCAGGGTTCTCAGTGTCTGATCGGACCAACGGGGAGTCTGATGGTTTCAAGCATGGTTAGTCTGGTACCTGGAGGGGTGGCCTGTTCAATAAGCCTGATAGTTCATCATCTCACTCTACAATAGTGTCACTGTGGTGGTTGAGATTCAAACATACCGTGTCCATTTTCATCCACAGCTTGTCAGGCAGCGCCGTCCTACTGGCTGAAGACGAGGAACTCGTTAGGACACTTTCACTACAGCAGCTAAAGAGACGACATATTTAGATTTTACATCATGTTCTAAACCTACATTATCACCAACACTACTCACTGCTGACCTTTGCTGATATCAGATATGATATTTCTCAACATTAGTTCAGACGAACGAGATTCCATATATATATATCTCATCATTTTCAGCAGGTCTGGGAATAAAGGCTACATACAGGTACCAATCCTCTAAATGTTTCTTACCTTCAACTGACTACAATCGTGTTGAAGTGGTGAATGAATCAGCTGTTGGCAAGAGATGAAAATGTAAAGTTTAGAATAGGCTCGTCACAACTTAAATACAATCTAGAAGGTAAACTGGCAGAGATATCTAAAATAATGCAGTTGCTCAGAAGTTCGTGTCGTTTCACATCGGTTCAAAGTGAGCTAGTTTCTTCATCATTGACACTGCACGACGACATGTACATTACTGTAATGTGTTGGGAGGAAAACAATAGTTACCATGATGCTTGAATCCTCTTCATGAATCTTTAAGGCTCTGCAAGAGAGAAAAAAGCACGTCAGTAGAGTCCAACGATAACTCTGTCACATTAAGGTTCAAATGTTTGATCAGTGCTTTGGTGACAAACTGCCATGTGACATTAGTCATCCAGTGGTTTGATGGGTTTTACCCCATTTCATCCTCTCAAACAACTTAACACGCTGTAATCAATACGTTGTTAGAATTACAGGTGTTGCTGACCTTATTGCCTTTACTAGCAGCTGTTGTCCAGTTAAAGTCTGAATTATTACGGAGGAAGCAGCGCTTATTGGAGCGATTAGTGAGCGGCGTGTCCAGCAGCGTTATCAGACCTACGGAGCGGGCGTCTGAAGTCACTGTTAGCGGCTTTGGGGAGGGTGACGGACACAAAACGGAGGACTTTCCTGTCCTTAATAATTCCTATTTTGTTCTGCACAACCATTGTGAAGTCCCCAGATAAAATGTAAAGGAACAGAAGCAGTAATTGCTCTCCAGTAGGACAGATAGTTAAGCCACCAGCAGAGCTACGAGTGAGAACAATGAAACGAGTGACAGATGCGTGTTGACCACATTTATTGACCACACTTTTGTAAACCTTTACGTGCAAGTGTTGATTTTAAACTAAATTTGATGTGCGAGTCGAAAACGATGCTGAAACGGCATGTGGCTGGAGATAGTTTGTATTAAAACTCTGTTTCAAAACGAAAACTGAGTAGTGTGGATGTAGCCTCAGAGACTTACATGATGACTCGTAGGCGACATCCTTCTTCAAGCCTCTGGTAAGACAGACGCACCTACCAGAAACAACATGGTGTAAATCACATGCATAGGCATTTAAACTATATTTATTCAACAAGGGGTAATCAGATAGAAGGCTGACTTCATTTTAGTCAGGTATATGCTTGTCTTCTGTAATCATCAAGTTTACACACCGCCACTGAATAAACTCAAATAAATCACATGTTTCTCACCATTGTGCACTTTGTAGAGTTTAGTGAGTCGACCGTGCAGAACCTGAAAAGAAACATCAGGGTTAGCCATAAACTGAGGGGTAAATCTGAGCTTCAGTATTCTCAAGGGCTCATCAGGTTAATAACCTCTGATCACGAAAATCAGCCATATGCTTGTCTATTAAAGAAATCATCATTTATGGCCTTTGTGGAAGCTGATTGTTCCTTCTAGCTCACCTGCAGACGTCCATTATTGATCCTCATCTGTGATCGGCCGTGAACATCTGGAGGAGGAGAGCTCAGATTTAGACGGGGACCTTTATTACCGTTGAACAAAGTGTGATTCTTATGCTTCTCAGAATCTGGTAAAGAAGTTTCTTCTTCAAAGGCTGATTCAGATAGAAAATTCATGGATTCATCACTGGACAGCCAGAGTCAGCAGGTTCTGATCTGAAGAACTGATCTTTAAATTACCTCATGTAGAGCATTCAGCCACATCTTCCTCACGCCTGGAGGAGAAGAACGAATGTCATGAGTTTTAAGAATACTTGTATCTCACTTATAAGATATGTTTCATGCTACTCAGAATTTGGTGTTAAGTTTCCTCAAAAGTGTTTCAGTGAGAGAGTTCAATTTGAACATCATTGTAGCATTAAGGGCTCCCGGTTATGTCGAGCTAACCCAAAAGCATCAATATAATAATATACATGTGATGCTACAGCACGTCCCTACGAGCCACGTGGTGTAGATAATTACCTTGGCAGCCAGCAGTTTCGTCTCCATCTGTAAACTAGAGAAAGCATTGTTTTAGCGTTAGCCAGTCACGAAAAAAAAAAAAAAAATACATTTATATATAACCAGTGTCTCACATCAGAATTATTCAATGCAGTCACAGTCATTCAGAACAGGTCTGTGTAATTATCATCATTGAGAGACACTAATGGCAGCCACACTAACTTGCAGCGGCCATTGCTGGGAGAGTTAAACAAGAACGTGTCTAACTTGTGTTACACACTAAATACTCCGTGCAACATCTAGAAAACATGTTGTCGTTCATGTTCAGTGAACTAATAAGTTTAAAATAATGCGTTTTAGTGCCGGATGGTTAAGGATTGGGATGAACTCTGGTCGGTGAGTCACTGAAACGCTGCAAGCTTTAAGAAAACGTGGTCCTGTAACTGTTGCGAAGTACGCAACGCAGAAGCGATGCAATGTATTCTAAATGCATCAAGTATTACAGTTATCAATTATAAAGTACAAGTTTCAAAGTAAAGGAGCTCTAACCAGCAATGTGAGAAGTCTTACCTCGAACAGAAGAGAGAAGCCATGTTGGTTCTGAGAGACAGTAACGTCTTAATTTAATGAACTAGGATATTTAAAAGTATGAGTTTCTTCTTTAACCTGGCTCGTGCAGAGGTCTGGACAACGCGGGTAAGACGACCATCCTGAAGCAGTTCAATGGAGAAGACGTCAGCACCTTGTCCCCAACGCTGGGCTTCGTCAAAACACTGGAGCACAGAGGGTAACGCACGCGCCACACCTAAAACAACTTCTTCTGGTTTTACGGTAGTTGTTATGCATCTTATTGGTGCATTACCGCCACCTTCTGCTTCGGAGTGTGGATCAGACAAGACTTACAATAAGTACCCCAAAACAAAATACAAAAAAACAAGCACTCTAACCAGCACCCTTGTACCTTATCCCTGCATTTCAATCATACCCTGTATAAAAATTTTTTTTAAAAAAAACTGTGTTCCTTAATAAAGCTTACAGTACCCTAACCCGTGCTCAGTACTCCTTTCAGTGTGCATTCATGCACCGCCAACTCCCTCAGATTATTCCTCACCAGCTCTCTCTGCATCTCATACTCAACTACGTGCTCAACTGACTCCTCTTCTCCACACAACCCTGTCTGGTGTTTTCTATCATGTTCAGTGTTTTGTTCATTGCATTACAGACCTTGTCAACACAGTTTCCTCTCTCAGATTCTCAGAACTATACCCTGGTAACTTTGACTCTTGAATATGATATAAATGTCTCCCGTTCTCCTCCCGGTCTCACCTATTTTGCCACATTTGGTTGATATTTTCCCAGATAATACATTTGACCTCTGCCTTACTGATGCTAATCTTCATTTCTAAGTTTCCTTTCTTTAAAGCAAACTCATCCGCCCTCTCATTCCCTATATGTGCTGGTACACAGGAATTTAACCTGAGCTCCCTAATTAGTTATTCTTGTAGCTGACTGAAGGACTTCATACATTATGTCTTGACGGCTGTTCAAATGAAAACACCTTAAACTTGCGAGGGCTGAAGAGGAGTCTGAGATGAACACCTTTTCTTGTCTTGTTTTTTTTCCACCCATCGTAGTGCAACCACAACTGGCTCCATGTCCATCATCTGTGTAAACCCCTAGATTATGGGATGTTCTTCTGTTGAGTCAAATTCCTTTAGCTGGTATTGCCACCCCAAATCTTGTCACTCCTGTCTCAGGTTTCTTAGCACCATCCGTGTATAATCACGGTACTCTTTATTACACAATATTCAAATGCACTTACCAAATAAACTATACATTTTTCTTTGACATCTAACAAATACCAATCTATACCAGGCCACACAAGTGTCCATGGAGCAGTCACCGGGTAAGCTACTGAAGGGCTTATCCTTAGATCAGACACAAACCAAAGTTTCATCCCCGACTCCTCTCATTCCACCTGCAACTGTAACAGGTTGCAGCACACAGGATTCATTGGCTTTTAATGTAAACTCACCACCAGGTACAGAGTGTTACAGCAGAGCAGCAGAATGATTACAAGTCAGCAACAAAAGGCTGGTGAGTTTACCGGGAGTCAGGCGAGACGGGTCGATCAGGGGCAGGCAGGGCCGACAACAGGAAATCAGCCCGGGATAAGGTGCTGGAAGGTCTGGCACTGAAGAACAATCTGGTAGTGTTTGAGAGGCAGGAGTCTATATGGCTTAGTGATCATCCAATTTACCAATTAGAGATTTGGCTGCTGATCCGTATGCTATGCTGCCGTAATCCAACACAGATCCTATCAAGGCCACATGGCATTTAATGCTGAACAACTGGCTCCCCACTCCCTACCAGTCACACATCTCATCACATTCATTACTTGTTTGCATTTTTCCTCTCTTCTCCTGATATGGTCTGTTAGCCATGACTCAAAAAGAACTGTTGTTCCAACCCTTTGAGTCTTCCTCATAGCTTCATCCCATCCTTTTTTTCCTGGTGAAAAAGACAGTTTGTGTTTTGTTCAACTGAGAACCTGAACCTCCAATCACACCCCCACTTCACCTCAATTGCTTCTTGTACTGCCTTCCTAAAACATGCCAGCAGTCCTCTCTTCCCAAGCTCATATGAAAATATTTCTGTTATCCTTTCCATTATCTTGTTAGACGTTCGCGCTATTGGTCTGTAGCTGGTGAGTTCAGATGGATCTTTGCCAGGCTTTCTAATCAGAGTCACCGACAACCCGGCCCATCTCTGATCCGTTCAGAGCAGTCGTGCTCATGCGCCTCCAAAGTTTAAATTCCGCATTTTGCAGATTAGAATTTAGAAACTTAAATGAAGCTTGTTTACAGTATGCAATGCCTGACCACCATGTTCTAAGTCATTTAAATGCCTTTTGAATAAAGATTACAGTCATGACTGAAAACTGAATGTGACAATTTCTGAAATACATAAAGGTGTTTTAACTCGTGAAAAAATATAAACATTCCAGACATTTTAGCATTACATTAGAAAATGAGTCTTAGAACACATTGCATATTTTCACTGTATTATAGACATTTGATTTTTGAACACTGAACCGGGCACGGTCACATTACTTCATAGTACAAACTTTTCAAATGTGAGATTTACAGGATTAATATACTCTCAACTAAATCACTTAAAACTCAATTATACTAAATACTCAATTATGTGAATAAAGTAAGTGACAGAAAATCTGATGACCATTTGTAGCAGTTTCAGATTTACGCTTCTGTCTCTTGCATCCTGGGATATAAAATACACAAAATATGCTGTATTAAAAACAAACACTTTTATGAATTAATTACAAATTTATTTGAAAATAATTTCCAGTTACCTAGAAGTACACATTCAAGTGAAAGCATTGAACGGTCCATGGACCAAATAACACATCATTCAAGGCCCATAACTGTCCTGCTCATCTGATCCAATGAGCATCAACTACAGGTTATCATTGGTACTTATGAATATGTAAACATGTCTTCTGAAGTATTCCTGGAGCTTTTGGGAAACTTCCTGCAGCATGAGCCGACTGATGAGTCCACGGTCTGGCCAGAGTCTGTAAAGACGGACATCATTTTAAAAACAAGTGGCATAAACTTACACCACAACATTAAAGTCAACATGTTGATCAGAGGCGTACCAATCAGTCATGAATTCTCAGACTGGGGCGGTAAAAACAAACATCACTTCTAGAGGAAAATATTGACGCTTAAGTTCTCAATTCTTACCATGAACTCCAGAAGCAGGCGGCAGCAGACCCAGCAGGACTCTGACAAGATAACACAAGATATCAAAATGTGCACACAACACAAGACAAGAGATCATAGTCTGTAAGCAGAGTGGATACCAATCAGTCACAATGTCTCAGATTGGGTGGCAATATATAAAAACATTTGTAAATGTAATGTTTTAAACTACCGTAGCTAATAATAGTTTGCCTCTTTGGAGAATTCTCTCATTTAAACTATTGCTTTGAGTCATCTGCCCTTTTTGTCTTAAACAATATTGCTGAAGCAATGTAAAGGAGAATGACTAGTACATCTTAAACTACCTGATTGTACAGTTCAAACCTAAATACCATTCTGGTCACACGCTTTTGACTGGTATACAAATTGCAAGCTGTGTAAATGTAGGATTTAGCTTCTGGGATGAGATCAGAGAAATTTTCAGTCATGCCCTCACAGCTAGCACTCTACTCCATCAGAACTCCAGCAGGTCACTTTACACCTGAGGGGGCCAGGGTCCTCAGTGCCATACAGGGTCAACAGGAGGCGCGGCCCACTGGAGGAGTAAGGGGGCACAGATATCCCTTGACTGAGCCACCCAAGTCGTCATCATATCCCCAATCCCAGAAACATTACTACCGTACTTTTCGGACTATAAGCCGCTACTTTTTACCCCACGCTTTGAGGCGTCTGCTTATAGTCCGGTGCGCTTTATATATGGATTTTTCCAAAGCTTTTCTCCGCCACAACAACCGCAACTTCCGGTTCCGGTCTAACACAACATTTACTAGCTCCCGACACAGAACAGTTGCTACCAGCAACCCCTCTGCTACCAGCTGTTACTGACAGGGTCGCTACAATATGGATGAAGTACCTTTGACCTACCTCTCACTAGGACTGTTAACAAAAAAGGTTGAACGGCAAGATGCTTTTAACAGTACATGTCCGACTCGCTAGCGTCTAAGCTAATTTTAACATTACGGACAATGGGGAAATGCTAACCGCGATTAGCATAAGCAAATATATAATATATCTTTTCATGCAGACACAGCAATGAGGCAATAACTGTTGTTGCTCATAGCTCTGAATAGCTGTTGTGCTAGCAGCAACTGGCCAAGCCAGTTAGCCGTAAATGCTATTCAGAGCTATGAGCGAAGATCAGCTTTTTCTCAAGTCTGCCAGTGGATCCTAACAGCGCGGAACAGTGTGAAAGAATCCATCATCACCAACGGGTTCTGAAAGGCTGGGATACTATGAGATTAAGGGGACAGCGCAATGAGGACAACACAAGCTCAAGGGCGGATTTGCCCCGGTTTGCCCCAGGACCCAAATGTACTCGTTTTTTCTCCCAGTTCTACAAAGCTTGTTCCGTTTTTTTGTGTGTGCGTGTTTGAGTGAGAGAAATAAATGTTTTGTAGAACTGTAAAAAAATAAACGAGTCTGCATTTGGGTCCTTGAACACACCACATCATGAACCGGGGCAAATCCGCCCTTGAGCTTGTGTTGTCCTCATTGCGCTGTCCCCATAATCTCATAGTATCCCAGCCTTTCAGAACCCGTTGGTGATGATGGATTCTTCCACACTGTTAGGGTCCACTGGCAGACTTGAGAAAAAGCTGCTCTTCTCATAGCTCTGAATAGCATTTACGGCCAACTGGCTTGGCCAGTTGCTGCTAGCACAACAGCCATTCAGAGCTATGAGCAACAACAGTTAATGCCTCATAGTTTTTCGTTTGGTAGCCGTGAGAGACCTTAGTCTGTAATGCAAGTATGTCTGCATGAAAAGATGTACAAAGATATATTATATGCTCGCTAATGCTAATCGCAGTTAGCATTTCCACATTGGCCGTAATGTTAAAATTAGCTTAGAAGCTAGTGACATGTTATGATGTTCATAGACGACAACTTTAGTACTGTTGAAAGCATCTTGCTGTTCAATGGGGACACCTGCGGCTTATAGACTAGTGCGGCGTATCCATGTACAAATTATTTTTTTCTTTTAAAAATCAGCTGGTGCGTCCTATATACCGGTTGCGCTCTATAGTCCGGAAAGTACAGTATGTGTTCTCATTTACCTGCAGCAGTTTAAAGCACCTCTGCTGTTCCCCACACTGAAGAGTCGGACAGCATCACCAAAACTGCAACAAGAGACGAGCGTTAGTCATTCCGGTTTGATTAATGCCAACGACTACATTAGTTCTAGTGTGATCAGAGGGGTACCAATCAGTCATGAATTATCAGACTGGGGCGGTAATAACAAACTCATCACTTCTACTTTAATTAGCAAGCAAGTAAATCGAATCAGCGCCAAATGCAAACATTTGAATACTCACCAACATGAGCGGACAGGGCGCACACGATCGAGACATGCAATAACTTCACACCGCATGACCTAAAAGAAAGATGGATATAAATAATGATTATGGGCCACACTTGTTCCACGCCTATGTGTCCACTTTCAATTAGATGTATTATAAAATGTGTGCATCCACAACACGCTGCAGAGAATGTGATACTCTGGCTGCCACCGGTTCATTCATTTACCATCTCAATGTATTATCTTAAGTGTTTTGTACTACCATTAAATAAAGTCAATTCTGTGGTGTCAAATCTTTAGTACAATGTTGCCATGCAGTTTGTCTTAAACAGTTAATGCTGACTGCCTTTACGTCCCCAAGCATCGTTACTTTAGTTGAAGTTTTCAGTACAATGTTAAATTAGAATACAAGGTAGGATTTAGCTTCTGGGATGTAACCAGAAGTTGGTTCTCAGTCAGCACTCTCCATCAGAACTCCTGCAGGTCACTACACCTGAGGGAGGTCAAGCTCCTCTCCACCACTAATGTATCTAGAATAATCAAGCTATACATGCATTCATCTAGCGATAAATACATTTGTTATATACATACACAGATCTACATCTTTAATCGTTTATATATCCCTTGACCTGAAGGAGGTAGTCAGGGTGCTCAGTGCCGTACAGGGTCAATAGGAGGGGAGGCTGACTGGAGGAGAAAGAAGCGGCTGGTGGGACACTCCTGACTGAGGGTATGTCCACATCACGCCTGCAATCCCAGAAACATTACTGTGATTTACCTGCAACGGTCCCAGGGGTCTGCTGTTCACCCCACCGACGAGGCCGACACCAAACCTGTAACCAGTGAAACGGGTTAGTCCATCTAGTTTGATTAATGTGAGCAACTACATTATTAATTCTAGTGTGATCAGAGGGGTACCAATCAGTCATGAATTATCAGACTGGGGCGGTAATAACAAACTCATCACTTCTACTGAAGGAGCCGTGTGTAAGATTTAGTGGCACGATCGTATCCAATTGTAACGCCTCCCAACGGCCGAGTGCCACGACGGCTTTGAGGTGAAAGAAATACTTTTCTTGTTATGAATATGAAAAAGACTCTACTACTTGTATGCAAAATGCGCAGTCTTAATTTGAACTTTTTTTCCCCGGTGATTATAAAATTGCTGCCAATTCTCATAAAACTTACACACTGTTCCTTTAAGAATCACAAGTAATCACTGACAGACATTTACTACTTACAAGTCTGGGCAATCCAGACGACGTCACTCGTTCAGCATAGAGGCTGACTTCTAAGAACAAAGAAGAAAAGTTACGAAGTTTACGCGTCTGTTGATGCACAGAACTAGTGTTAAGAATGTGATCATCAAATGTTTTCAGTCATTATCCAGGTAACAAACAAGCCACACCATCAGAACCCTTCAGGGAGCCGGAGATCACTTTACACATGAAAGCTGGTTTCAGGGTTCTCAGTGTCTGATCGGACCAACGGGGAGTCTGATGGTTTCAAGCATGGTTAGTCTGGTACCTGGAGGGATGGGCCTGTTCAATAAGCCAGATAGTTCATCATCTCACTCTACAATAGTGTCACTGTGGTGGTTGAGATTCAAACATACCGTGTCCATTTTCATCCACAGCTTGTCAGGCAGCGCCGTCCTGCTGGCTGAAGACGAGGAACTCGTTAGGACACTTTCACTACAGCAGCTAAAGAGACGACATATAGCTTCTTCTTGTCAAAGCACTGGTCTGACACTACATCATGTTCTAAACTTCCATTATCACCCACATCTCACTGGCAGGCAGAGTCACAATTTCATTATTTAGTCAAATCCACGTTTAGTTTCCATTCAGACTGTTGACAACCCCAACGTGTCTTCCCCTTATTGCCAAGGTAACACCAGTGGGTCCACCTTTTCAGGTTCTGGCATTGAACCAAGGCGTAAGACGTGTGCGGATATCATCACGAAGGAAACCTTTCTAGTTGTAAATTAGACTATAAACTTGTTGTCGATCACCTAGTTAATGTTTAAAGAGCTCGCTCACCTGGACGAACACCGTTGCTGTGGAGAAGATATCGGCATCTTCCAAACCAGACACCTGCAACAGACTACAGTCAGATCTGAGGACACAAACAAACACTACTCACTGTCGACCGTCGCTGATTGTCAGATATTCTCAATTTTAGTTCAGACGAACGATATTCCAAATGTATCATCATTTTCAGCAGGTCTGGGACTAAAGGCTACTGGTACCAATCCTCTAAATGTTTATATCTTACCTTCAACTAGACCAGTCGTGTTGAAGTAGTCGACGAATCATCTGTTGGCAAGAGATGAAATTTACTGCACATTCAAAGGAAACTCAATGTTCACGTCCCCACCATCGACTTTCAAACAAATATGAATGAACAGGTCACACGACTGAGCCAGATGCGCAAGTTTGGAATAGGATCGTTACTCATACTGCATCATTACAGCTTAAAATGACCTCTGCTGATATCAGATATGATATTTCTCAACATTAGTTCAGACGAACGAGATTCCATATATATATATCTCATCATTTTCAGCAGGTCTGGGAATAAAGGCTACATACAGGTGCCAATACTCTAAATGTTTATATCTTACCTTCAACCAGACCACAATCGTGTTGAAGTCGTCAACGAATCATCTGTTGGCAAGAGATGAAAATGTAAAGTTTAGAATAGGATCGTCACAACTTAAAGACAATCCAGAAGGTAAACTGGCAGAGATATCTAAAATAATGCAGTTGCTCAGAAGTTCGTGTCGTTTCACATCGGTTCAAAGTGCGCTAGTTTCTTCATCATTGACACTGCACGACGACATGTACATTACTGTAATGTGTTGGGAGGAAAACAATAGTTACCATGATGCTTGAATCCTTAAGGCTCTGCAAGAGAGAAAAAAGCACTTCAGTAGGGTCCAACGATAACTCTGTGTCACATTACAGTTCAAATGTTTGATCAGTGCTTTGGTGACAAACTGCCATGTGACATTAGTCGTCCAGTGGTTTGATGGGTATTACCCCATTTCATCCTCTCAAACAACTTAACACGCCGTTATAAATTCGGTGTTGCAGACAAAAACGAACACTTCAGATTCTCTGCAGGAGGCATTTCAGCCAACTTGTCAAACACACTCAGACTTACATGATGACTTGTATGCGACATCCTTCTTCAAGCATCTGGTAACAGACACCTACCAGAGAAACAACATGGTGTAAATCACATGCATAGGAATTTGAACTATATTTATTCAACAAGGGGTAATCAGATAGAAGGCTAGCTTCATTTTAATCAGGTATATGCTTGTCTTCTGTAATCATCATGTTTACACACCGCCACTGAACAAACTCAAATAAATCCATGCGTTTCTCACCATTGTGCACTTTGTAGAGTTTAGTGAGTCGCCCGTGCAGAACCTGAAAAGAATCAGGGTTAGCCATAAACTGAGGGGTAAATCTGAGCTTCAGTATGCTCAAGGGCTCATCAGGTTAATAACCTCTCATCACAAAAAGCAGCCATATGCTTGTCTATAAAAAAAAAAAATCATTTATGGCTCTTGTGGAATCTGAGGGTCCCTTCTAGCTTACCTGCAGAAGTCCACATTCTTGAGCCACATCTGTGATTGGCCGTGAACATCTGAAGGAGGAGAGCTCAGATTTAGACGGGGACCTTTATTACCATTTAACAAAGTGTGATTCTTATGCTTCTCAGAATCTGGTAAAGAAGTTTCTTCTTCAAATGCTGATTCAGGTAGAGAATTCATAGATTCATCACTGCAGCACCAGAAAGCCAGAGTCAACAGATTCTGATATGAAGAACTGATCTTTAAATTACCTCATGTACAGAGTTCAGTCACAGTCTCCTCATGCCTGGAGGGGAAAAACAATGTCATGAGTTTTAAGACGACTTCATGCATCTCACTTATAAGATATGTTTCATGCCACTCAGAATTTGGTGTTAAATTTCCTCAAAAGAATTTCAGTGAGAGAGTTCAATGTCATCATTGTAGCATTAAGGGCTCCCGGTTATGTCGAGCTAACCCAAAAGCATCAATATAATACACATGTGATGCTACATCACGTCCCAAAGAGCAACGTGGTGTAGATAATTACCTTGGCAGCTAGCAGTTTCTGGATGTTTCGTCTCCATCTGTAAACTAGAGAAAGCATTGTTTTAACACGAAGCGTTAGCTAGCAGGCTAACGTCATGTGGCCGGGTAACACGTGACCGCGCCACGAGCAGAGTTCAGGATGGCACGAGTCAAGAAAAATAAATACATTTATATATATATATAACTAGTGTCTCACATCAGAATTATTCAATGCAATCACAGTCATTCAGAACAGGTCTGTGTAATTATCATCATTGAGAGACACTGCTGGCAGCCGCACCAAACGTGCAGCGGCCATTGCTGGAAGAATTCAACAAGAACGTGTTTAACTTGTGTTACGCACTAAATACTCCGTGCAACATCTAGAAAACATGATATCGTTCATGTTCATCAAACTAATCAGATTAAAATAATGCGCTTTAGTGCCGGATGGTTAAGGATTGTGATGAACTCTGGTCACTGAACAGCTGCACAGAAGCTGCAAGCTTAAACAAAACGGAGTTCTGTAACTAAGTTCAGAAGTATCTCAATAAGCGATGCAATGTATTGTCAATGCATAAAGTCCACCGTGTTATTTATTATAACATACAAGTCTCAAAGTGAAGGCGCTCTAACCAGCAATGTGAGAAGTCTTACCTCGAACAGAACAGAGAAGGAAGTGGACGAGCTTACCGGTCCGTCTGGCTTTTATGTCCCCGGTGAAGGACTCCTCCCACCAGGCAAAATATGACCGGGAAAACTGTCTCTGGGATTTCCACGAGCTTAGCTTTCGAAAAAAATAAAATTTGACAAAGAAAACTGTTTTATTTATGATAAACTGACTATCACCTTTTGTGGATAGAGGACTGAGAGCTGAAGTCCAAAAGAAAACTACAGTTTATTTGTTATTGCGTCATTTCCGTTCAGAAAATAAAACACATTGTTTACATCCACACGGTGGAAGCAAAGTTACTGAAAAAGCAACATTTTCTTCCCAATTCGAGATTTATTTACCACAATACAGTGGGAATTAATATTAAGATAAGAAAGCGGGAAGTTTTCTTTAATTAAAATAATATTATCAAGAATAGGAGGTACCTTTTTTTCTTCAGTTTTAACACAAGTTTCTGTGGTTCAAAAATGATCATGTTTAATCACTTGTCATTAAGTAGCCTTAGATCCATTTGTTACAACCTTGTACCGTATGTATGGGTCTAGATTCATATCTTATATTATCATGTGCCATATGCACTGAAAACTCCAGAAAGCTTTTCGATCATATTTACATACGATATCAAAGTTCAGCAAGTTAACGTTAACCGTCATCATGATTTGAGCACTCTCATTGGTCCGTTTTTTAAGCTGCTCGGTGTCATGGCACAGTGGATATGATGATGAGATGCTGTGTTTTACATCTTATTCATTCTGACTCATTCATACAACAATGACTGACATCAGCTAATTAAAATCCGGACAAATCCATTCATATTGCATTCATCCCAAAACATGAAAATACAACCAGTACAATAAATTAAGTCTTTATTTATTCAGAAAAGTGCTTATTTTTATGTCCCATGACTTCAGATGCTTTGATTAGGATACAAAAGGATTTTTTATAAAAAATTAACACATTTTTAAACAATCATATACAACCACACCAACTTCTTCCAGCTATTCAGTCTAGTTTGCAAGAGGTAATATATAAATCTGATATAAAGTAGATAACAGGGAATTACAGTAGGATTACATTATATTTTCATTGTAACAAGGGTAAATAATTAATATTTTGAAAATCTCCTGAATCACTTCTATGATGTCTTCTTTCCACCAGTTGCATGTTGAATGCATGTACCGAAGTTAACTCTATTTTGACCTTTAAAGTGCCAATTAGTGATGTTTTAGGCCACTAAAACTTCTTCATGATGTGCAGCTGCAACGGTAACAAGTGAAACAAAGGCTGATTTATAACCAGGCTATAAAAAATATCTCTTTCTCTCTCTCTCTCATTTGCACACACATGCACACACTCTCCTGCTTGTCCCTTCAGGTTATATAACCTTCACCAGAACACACAGTGAGGAAGTCAAACAATGACAAGCTGTACTCTTGCGTGTTTCTGTGCACACAGACGGCAAACCCCCTGTTTGAATCTCTTAGCATTGGTAAAAAAAAAATGCAATTTCAAAAAAATATTAACATAGAAAAATGTGTGCGTTAATCACTATCACAGTGCCGAAATACTGATTCACTGTGTGTGCGTGTCCTCCTCTCATTACTGATTAGCTGTCAGGCAGCAATAAATGACACTGATTAACATACAGAAATGTCTCCAAAACTGAAGTCCACTAATCAGTCACTGCTCATGCGGTTGTACATTTTCCATTCCTTTTGGTGGCACATCAACACTTTAGTAGTTTCACAGTGCTAAACCAAAGGATGCAAAGACTATTTGTGCTCTAAGCTCTTGACAGTGGACCGAATTTAAGGAGCTGAGATGTTAAGACCTAATTTGAAAGTGGCAACATCGTAGAGGGGAACCAGAAGCAGCTGAACTCAGTCACATGAAGGGCTTTTCCATTCAAGCCCATAGACTTCACCGTAAAAGCAACAGCAAAACTGAATCCCTGCAGTCTGTGTGCAAACTAATGTGCACCGTGAGACAAGGCAATAAACTGTATGATGAGCAATTAAGACTCAGTGACTTGCATAACTAAGTAATGTTTCTGAGGCCTAATGTATGACTCGCATCATGTGGTCTCTGTGATAGCTGATGCTGTGAGAAACGTCATTCAGGCAGGACAGTCCGCGGTGCATAACCACGATTCGATCCAACTAAATATTAGAAAGGGGTTAGTTTGATTGTCCATGTCGCTCGCAAGTCTCTACTGAAACTCAGCCAACACGGAGTTGTGTTGCACTTTCTTCTTCAACGACGGTGGGGAAGATGGCGGCGAGGATGATGATGTCACAGGTGCGAGCGTGACGCTGTAGAGGTTGGTGATGAAGGCCTCCCAGCCGCGACGGAAGGCTCGGTCCAAGGCCTGACGAGAACGAGAGGGTAAAGGTTAATGACCCATACACATGATCAGAAAAAGGCACTGTACATTATAATCGTGTTTATGTTTAAACCACAATCACAGTCTAGTGGTGGGATTAGCGTGGTGATTTCCTGTTATCTTTTTGATTGCTTCTCTTTCTCTGTAGCATCTTATAGGTCTCTATTTTGTTAATAATTCGTTTTTTAGGAAGTTATTTTTAGTAATTATTGAGGCAAACTTTATCCTCCACACATGTTGAATTGTCACATTTTCGCATGTTCAGCTGACCTGCTGTGTCCTGACTGAAAGGCTCATCAGTTTACAGCCGCAGTTCATTGGAAATAAGTGGAAGTATAGAAACTGTCTCTCTTGTATCTGTGGACGATGACCTGAAGATATAAAATTCTGTGTATCATAAGCAAAAAGCTAATACAAAAAAAGAAAAACTAACTTTTTGTACCCCTCAGATATATCTTGGATGGGAACCACTGCTCTAAGCCTATTGCTATTGTGACTATCGTGTTTTTACACCGTTCAAGACTCTTCAACATTGAACAGCAACAGGAATTCTCATTTTCATTTCCTTACACATCAAACTAATCTTGTGCAGACACAGGCCTGAGGGTGAAGCTGATTGGTTAACGGCAGTGGAATGTTCTTTATGGTGTGGGCCTAGTGGGCGGGTAAACAGTGCCATACTTCGTTCCACTGATCAAAGGACACGATATGGGAGGCACAGGAATGTCACCTCTGTGCATGTGTTTCCAAGGGAGCAGAAAACCGTGCATCAGGTGAGCGGACACGGACCTGTTAGCTCGTATAACTAAAAGCCTGTTGGCGAAACCTCTGTCCCGCCATCGTTTGGTTTGATTTGAATGCCGTTAAATGTGACGTAAAGGAAAAATCCCATCAGAGGAAGTGACCTAATGAGTCGGTGACATGCACCAGTGGCTGCTGTACCTTGACCCTGCTGGCAGTCTATTATTAGGTGATAGTTTCCATGGTGATTAATAGCCCAGTATGTGGATGCTGAGGGAGAACTTTACCCCTCTGCTCCACCAACTCTGAGGACTCGGTTATGTAATGTTCAGGGCTTAAAGTTCAACTCTGTGAAGCTGAAGATGGAATTTGTGTAAATATGAGAATTAGCAGAATAAAAGCCTGTTTGCAATATGCTAATAACAACTTGACAGAAACTCGTCAATTTTCTCTCACCTTGCGGTAATTCTTCACCGTGTTCCTCTTCACCACCTTCATTCCCTCCTCTTGCTCCCTCTTCATCCTCCTCTCCTCCTCTCCTTCCTCTTCTCTCCACCTCTGATTGTCTCTGATCAGGACCCGGTCGTCCGCATCCTCCCGAATCGAGAAGTGAAGAAGCGTGGGCTCCATCCCTCTTCCTGCTTTCTCCTTCTCTTCCTCCATCTTCTTCACTTTCTCCGTCTCCACTTCAATTACCACCCTGGTGCCCTCCAGGGCATGTGGGCCCACTGGACTCTCTGTGCTCGAGCTGCGGCCATCATCCCGGGCCACGTCCTCCTCGCCTCTCTCCACCTTCTGCTTCCTCCTGGAGCTCCTTCTCCACCTGCTGCTGCTTCGGCTGGGTGTCCTCTGGAGGAGAGTCTCCCCGTCGTCTTCCATCATCCCTTCATTGAGGTCAAACGCCTCGACTTCCTCCCTCTCATCTGCCCCTGAGCTCAGGCTGCTCGCAACGACTCCCCCGTCTCTGCTGCTGTCCCCCCTCTTGTGACACATCTCCTCCACTTCTTCCCCCCTCACCTTCTCTCCCTCTCCGGCGGGCTCAGGCTCATCCAGGCGACCGTAGAAGCCGCTGGATTTGTCGAGGAACTTTGGCGCCCGGATGGAGCTCCGCGCAGAGCTTTTCCTGGAGTTCTTGCCAATTGTCATCTTTTCTCTTTCTGTCTCCTGTTTTTCTTTCACTCTTTTTATTTTTTGTGCTTCACGGCTGAAAGACAGAAAAGGAGGGGGGGGGCAAGAGAGATCAGAGATTAATGTAGTTACGTAACCCTCACTCATGAAAGGAGACCATAGATGGAAGCTAATGTCAGTGGGTATGTGTGTTTTATCTGTGTAAAATGCTGAATGGTATGCACCGAAGTACAACATAGCATCTGCCTTCACAAGATGTTTAAGAAACGAAATAACAGACATGAGCTTTGCACCAGTCGTTCTGTTTTTGACTTCTGTGTGTGTGTGTGTGTGTGTGTGTGTGTGTGTGTGTGTGTGTGTGTGTGTGTGTGTGTGTGTGCGTGTGTGTGTGTAGGCCAGTGATAACTGGATGTCAGAGCGAACTACACAATGTTCTTAAAACCACAGTGCAAACAGAGCCTCAGACTTTGACACGACTGAAACTAGTTGGACGCTGTACAGCAGCCAGAATCAATGACTTCCATGTTGACTATCTCTCGTTCACAGTAATGTTTAAAAAAAAGGAAAAGGATCACATTTTTGACAAATACCAGAGAGAGGTTGTTATCGGTGTCACAGCAGGTGAGTTTCCAACAGCCAGCGAGGGCTAAACACCTAATTACACTTTAAATCTTTTACAAACCAACCTTACATCTGCACAACTTCCGTTCTATCGGAGTGAAATTTTACGTTTTTCCCTCCCAGTATCTACATTCAATTACAATCAAATTATGAATTATTGTTTGGCCTTACATTTATTTATTTAATACTTTAACAAAGACAAAGGAGGAAACTAAAAACGGAAACAGAGGGTGAACGTAACAAGGACATCTGAAAATCTAATAGCATAATGTGGAGAATGTAGACAAAGCAATCAATGTGATCGGTAGAGCAGCAAGAGCGAATGCAAACAGAATGCATTTAACATCCTGGAAGTTATTGTTGGAGGAAACAATAAAGCTGTGACTTGTTTTCTTACATGAAGTAACTTTATGGTGATTGATCTGAAAAGCAAAATGCAGACACTTTTAGATAAGAAAGGGTTGCTTGTCTTACCTGATCTGTTGCTGTTGTCTCCTCTCTCCCCCTGTTTGTTTGTGTGTGTGTGTGTGTGTGTGTGTGTGTGTACATCCAGTGTGTGTGACTGAGTGAATGACTGAGAGCTGGGAGCTCAGGATACTCTCCGAACACACAGCGTCACACACCCACCCTGCCCCAACCTGCACGTCTGTCGTCAGCAAAGCAAATACACACATGCAAAGAGGGCGCGCGCGCACACACACACACGCACACACACGGCAGAGTACTCTCGCTCTCAAGGACTCTTTGTCTCTCTCTCCCGCCCTCTTTCTATTGAACCACGCATACCTCCTCTATACATCCTTAAACAATCATTGAGTTGGAGATAAAGTTCGGATTTAGAGTCAGAACCTATATGTGCTTACACACACACACACACACACACACACACACGCGCACACACAGGCCTTTCAGCTCAAGAAACATCCTACTCTGATATCAGTGGCTGTCAATCATTAACCACGAACGTCCTCAGCTGTCACAGATAAACCTGCAGAGAACACAGATGGAGATTTCAGGTCCACTTCAACCCCAAAGGCCACTTTCAACATACATTCCAGCTTCTACACTCGATGACACATGGGCATGATGGCAGTTCATGAACATGTTCAAAACAATATGACGACATAACTGTACCTGAAGTCCTTACATGTGGCAGTTTTACACCTGTAGCTGTATGAAACACGAATTACTTAATTTCTCTTTAATCACGCTAACTAAGCTCACTAATAAAGTGGTCCAGTTTAACTCTATTTATATAAAGGGCCTTTTTCATTTATAACCCATTAATAAGTGGGTATAACATCCCCATGAATTATTTTTGTAATCTTACTTTTTAATCCATTATTATTAACAATGAAAAGTAATTTATTGTTAACATTGATAATATTTGAGATTTCAAAAAATTTGTTTTGGTTTGAGGCAAATTGTGACCGTACTTTAAAATGTCTGCCTCTGAAATGAAGGAATTTGTCTCTTTATCTCCAGTAACGTGTTAAAAATAGGAGTCTCTCCTGATAAGCTGGTATGTCTGAATGGAAAGTATGTGTGTGTACAGATGCAATGAACTGGCTTTGGTCACTGAATGTTATCTCACTGTTTGGATGGTAAACAAACACCATGTCTGGGTGGGACGGGTAACGGGAGCTGCTCAGCTTTGTGTGTGCATTAGGTAATTATCTACATGTTGTTTTTAAGTTAGCTTTAGGATGTGCTCACACCTTCTTGTACATGCACACACATGCATACTGTGCAACTGTGAGGACACACAGACAGCGGTAAAACACACTCAGAGAAAAATAAACACATTAAATAAAGTGTTATAAGAGTTATTTATGGGTGAAAGCATGACAATGTCGATGATACTTTAAAGGTTACTGTGACTAAACTACTTTCTAGTATCACAGGTAGTCTAGTCTACAGGTGTGTGTGTGTGTGTGTGTGAATCATTGTGCTATGACTTCATCTTTTCTTCCGCTCCTCCCAGTGCACCATCATCTTCTGTGTGAGTGTGTGGACTCACACCTTTATAGCACTCCATATATAGTCACCAAGCAGGCGAGAAAATCGTTCTGTATTCGGACTCGTGTCAGCAAATTCCTCCCAAACACTGATCACATATCAGCACCTATAGTAAATATAAGAACCACAATTTCGTCCTGCAAACAGTTAAAGAGCAAATTTAAAAACAATTTTAAAAAGGCATGAATAACTGACGTATTAAAAAAAGAAAAAGGCCAAAATACAACGACGAATGTTTTACATCATATTGGTTTATTTTCATGACGAAGGACAGAGATTATCACATTGTTTAATGTAAAGAACAATATTACAGTAATAAATACACAATACACCAGTAGAGCACTGACTTACAGGCACTAATCACACCAAAGCAGGCACTCGCTGTTTGTACAGTATTATACAACAGTAGCCGAGGAGCACTTGTTTGAGCTATAATGTTATGTTGCTCTTTATTCTTACAACTTCTGAGGATGTCAGGGAAAAGAATCAAGCACAGCTCGAGTCGTTCAAGGCTATTGAACCACTGCTACTTTAAAGTACCAGGGGTTTCCTAGTAAAAACAATTCAAGTCTTCTTATTGCCATTATTAAAGCATGGAAATGTAACATGGAGAGCGTGTTTTGTATTTGCTTATTGCATAAGGGCTTTACGCGAGTGTCAGTAGTGTTGCTCCCTTAGTCGGGGCTTTCTTAGCTCCACTGGGTGTGGAACCGTTGCGTCTCTGTATCTGTTGTCGTCTGTATTGCAGCATAGCGTGTTATAGCCGAGTTGCACCACTTGTGTATGAGAGCATAATAAATACAAGGAAACAGCTTTTAAGCATCGTTCTTAATTAATCTGTGAGTAATGTGCATATACGTTTGCATGTATGTTATGGATATTGTTTACTGTGAAAAAATGCACGTTTGCTCCACAATAGTGTTACCTTGATAACAAATGCAGACTTTTTGATAAGACAGGTTGTATAAAGCTTATTTTCATGCAATGACGGTGACGTAAAAACGCATCTATGTGGATGATTGCGGACACTAATCAGACTCGGCCATAAAAAATAATCACCAGGAATGAGTTACGCTGCAGGATTGAATCTGAGCACAAGTAAACGTGTGAAACCCTACGAATGAGGTAGGGCTGGGCGATATGGCCTAAAAAAAAAATCTCCGATTTTTTTACAAAAAATCCGATTCACGATTTAAATCGATTTTTTCCCCCACAAATTTTTGCAGATGACAGAAGCTGTTGAAAACACTTTTTTATTTTATTTTGTGATGATTTTCCCTCGTAGGTTGATAAAAATAAAGTGCAAACAAAACCTGAACATTGTAGAAAGGTGCCTGTAGTATACAAAAAGTATTTGGTCACTCTTTTGTTTCCCTGAATCATTTAAATATAAAATTAAATTAAACATAACATTAAATGGCATTAAATAGTAGCCTTCCATTGTAAACAACTGTGCAAATGTAACTTTTTACAGTAAGCTTTTCTAACTGAATACACTGATACAAACACAGCATGAAATAAAATGTATGTGACCCTTTAACATTCACATTTTCAAAAGTCCAACATCTGATCTAACATCAACATAACATATTTTGCACAGTAAATAAGTGCATGTAAACAAAATCAAGTGCATTCACAACATAACCAACAGTATTAAACAGTAGTGCATGTTTTTTCTAAATATTTTTTTCCAGGAAGACAGCGTCGCTTGTGCTCCCGCGGTCCTGCTCAGGGCGCAACACTTCTCCCACTCGGCGGCATGCCTCTGTTTGAGGCTGTTTGTTCTGTGTCAGATGAAACGAACCCGAACCATTTCCAGACCACCGAAGACACATTCTTCCCTCTCTTAAGAACGAGAGCTTCACTACTAGCCGCCGTTGTTTTCGTTTGTAAACAATGCGCGCGCACTCAACTACGGGAACCCAACGGGGGGGAAGGGTGGGGGCGATTTTCTCGATTTTCAATAAAACACATCGCCTTAAAGCACACATTCGAATTAATCGATTAAATCGATTTATCGCCCAGCCCTAGAATGAGGTAAGCATGGACTCTGTACTAAGACGTGTCACTGCTCAAGCTTTAAGGAGTAATGTATTGGTGGTGGAACCGCATGCCATTAAAAAAAAAAAAATGAAAGAACTGGCACCCCCATCAGGCAAATGTTCAAACTCCAGAGTCGTCCTCCACTGTCACTAAAAGCAAAGAAAACCCTGATACACACACTAACGTTCACTGTAACAACACACTCACTCAATATATACACACACGTACATCGACTACCTGACACATAAAAGAGCAGATAAGTTTAAATGTGACCTCGAACAGACATTTCTGTTTTACAGTATTTACAACGCAGAGTTACATATGCAGCATCAGACGGCAGAGTACGCTTTACAATGTGTGTGTGTGTGTGTGTGTGTGTGTTCTTTAGACCTCAACTGCACGGTCTGAACCAAGTCCCTGAGCCTGCAGAGCCTCCTCTCTCTTCATCTTGGGTTTCTCTGTCCGTGTGTGCCACACCAGCACCTATAAAAACACACAGAATGGACAAAACAAATGATCTCTATCGGCTCTTCTTTCCTATTACGCACATACATGATAGCCATCTTTAGTTCAAGCTCTCAAGTCCTCCCTTCTCTCTTTCTCATCATCTTTCTAACACACGCTCGTACTTTAGAGCAGTTGTCCGCTTTCGGCTCCAGTTCGTCCATGGTGACCAATCCCTGAAGGAAGCTGCTCTCCAGGAAGCCCATTGGCGCGTCGCCGTCAAAACAGGCCTCTGGATTGGCCAGGACCAGTTTGAGGGACACGGCGAAGCCGGCCATGTCCATCGGGAAGGGGCGACTGGGACGCCAGCCGGTATGGAAGCGAACCACCTTAGAAAAATCACAACAACACACAAAATGTATCTATCTGTGTGCAATTTGGCCAATTCATTTCTTAAATGAAGCAAAACAGCTCATCAGCATTATTCATCTGTGACTTGTTCCTTTAGTTGCACAGTTAACCGACCGTAATATAAAAGAAGGAGCACCTACCTTTCCTTCTTCAACCACGGGCCTCTCGTATTTCATCCCTCCGACCAGCCCCACCGGCCACACCGACACTCGCTGGGTGCTCCTCATCTGACACAAGACAAGAGCAACTTTGTTTTTCTTCGTCAATCATGGCACATTTAAAACACTCACTTCCCTTATCTGTGGACTAACAAACTAAACCAGTCCCTGTGGCCGACATGCTGAGGATTAATACAAATAAACACGTCCACACTCAGACACCCACCTCGTCAAATATCTGCAGGCTGTATGTGTTATCGTCGTCAGCGAAGTAAACCACTCCCTGCTGGTTGTCTCCTCCTGGCTGAGCCCTTCTGTCCTCTCTGAGCCACCGTAGACCCTCATTCCGCTGCTCAACTCCGCGGGGCTTCAGCCAGCTGGGGTCACCCTGAGGTGGAGAGTTAGCATTCAGACCGAAAGTTTAAAAAACACGCTTGTTTGTTCACACTTAAATGGCTGCCATGTCTCTACCCACCTCCTGCAGTTTGCGGTCCTTGGCGGTGGGCATGTGTAGGTGTGTGTAGGCCAGGCCACTCTTCACCAGGAGGTCAGACACCAGCGGCGTCTTGTGTGGCGAGTCCTCCACAACGATCCAGTGGAGCTGAGGAACATGGAGGAAGGTCTGGGACAGACGAGTCAGCTCGGCCTTCTGCACCAGCCTGGACGGGGACGGGCAGAAATCAGAGGAATGGTGTGTTTGTGGGTGGAGGTGAAGTAGGCTAGTGAGCAGGAAAGGAGGTAAGGAAACCGGCCTCCCTGGGCTACCTTGCATATGTTGGGGTGATGACAAAGATGGTGGGCTTAGCTGGCTGTTTCTGTGGTTGCTTCGTCGCGTCGGACTTCCTTATCTGCTCCTGAAAACGATGGAGCTCCCCCCGCAGCCGAGATATGGTACGGTCTTTAGGCATGTCGTGTTCTGTGCAGTCGCAGCGCTGACCTGCAACGTGTTTGGGACACAAGACAGACAAGACACGTTAAAGTACAAAAGCTAAACCTCTCTTCCCAAACTTTAAGATCAGGCTTATTGGGAAATGGGATCTTCAATATACGTTCCCAAAAATTAAAGGATCAACATGGCTAATAAAGCTAACAAAGCTAATCACTTCCATGTGTTTTGGGGTTTTCCCCTCTGTTGATCTTTAATCGTCATTTGATCCATGAATCGTCTTTACTTTGTTGTTGTCAAATCAATCAACACATCTGTCTGTCATGGACACAGCCTATTATACCTATGGATCAAGTCTTCATGGGCCTTTTCCACAGCAGACATTTTGACACGTCATAGTAGGAAAAGCACAAGTATATTTAATATACTTTAATATACTTGATAGTATAAATGATAGCTGCATTCCACTTAGTGGGGGCCCTGGTATGGTCTGTGCTGGCTCACTAGTGTCGCTCTCTGGGACACTTATTGGCACTGAGCCATCGTTAATGTGAGCACCTGTGATTTTCCTACTACAATGTTTCAATTGTAAATGTCTGCTGTAGAAATCAGGCCATTGAGGCTGTGTGGTGACCGCTCACCCAGCTGCATCAGCGCATAGACAAGGCCCATGAGGGAGACCATGAAGTAGAGCACGAACACGGTCTTCAGCTTCAGCTTCAGCTTCATCCTCGCTGCCATGGTACCCTGACCAGCTGAAATGACAACATGGTAAACATTACCACTCACAAAGCATTACTCCAAGGATTGTTTTTGTATTTCATCACTTGGTATTTTTGTCTCGAGGCTGTGGTAACTAACTACAATGGGCCACAATTCTGTTCCTCAAATACCTCTCAACATTAAGCAAACTAGCTAAGAGGGACATCATTCGCGTTCAATTGTAACCTTAAAATCAGTGTTAGCTAGCTAGGCTATGTTAGCTTGACTATTTCTTTTAACAGAAAATAGCTCGACTCTCATTTTCCTTCACTTACCAGAGGCGGGAGATCTTAGACGACAGGAGCGGTGGAGTCGACTTATGAGCAGAACGGTTCATTTCATCTTTGACAAACGTGAGCAAAGGCACCTCAGTGCATCAAAACGTCCATTCATTTGCCTGAGCAATGTACCAACAACTTCCGGTTTCGGTGCAACACGGTAAGGAGCCCCCCTCAGAGCGTGTACAATCACGTAGTTCGAATTGTTCCACGTGATACCTGCACAATCCACAGTTCACAAAACAATCATTTTTAATTATTGTAAAGGGTGAACAGCACTTAATTATTTCCAATATTTAATGCCTGCAACCGTAAGTATTTAAGAAGTCCATTTCCACCAAGAACAGACGAATGATGAAAAGATGGGCATGATAAAAAATTAAACGATTGTACGATGCTATGGTAGTATTATAATATAGTGATTTATAAGTAATTTAGGTATTTTTATTCCCTTTACCAGGCAGAGGTGGGCCTCGATATATTCCACTGTTTAGTCCCTTGAAAATAAAACTTCCAAGATCATAAATGACAAAAAACAAACGGGCATCTCTTGAAAAGTCAAACAACTTTCCTTTATTTGTAACATACAAATAAAACACTGACAAGGCAGAATGACTTAGTTTTCCCTTTCATTGTCGTTCATGGACAGGACTGTAACACTCACTCTCAAACATGGAGCTTCACTTTCAACAACATGTTTAAAAAGTGTTTCACCTGTAAAAGGCCACGAAATGAAAATGAAGATGGATCCACAACAGCTTATATATACACACACATACACAGAGAAAGGACCGAGAGAAGGATCAGTGAATTTGTGAGGGTTTGTAACCATTTTCCAAAATAAAAGCACTCACTGACTTAAAATAAACTGGTTGAGTTTAGGCTCATTTTTAAACTTAAGATATTTTCACAAACTGCTTTTTACTTCCAGTGAGCCTTTTTTTTCTTCTTTTTTTTTTTTAAAGACAGCCCACCTATCTGGATTTAATGTAAACACTGAGCACTGATCTAGGGTCAGTTCAAACTTTGTGTCATTCACTTTCACATTTCCAAGACAGAGGAGCTTCTTCCTTTTTACTGCAACACATCGTAAAAAGACTACGGCATGACACACAAACAAAAAAACTGACTCTAGGTCAGAGCTGGGGCCAATCTAATCCAGCTGACATGGCTGTTAAATAAAACAGATGAGGTTTGATTACTTTTGATTAACCTGAGAGAGAGAGAGACTGTCAGTCGGTTGATATACTACCACTATGTACAACATCCCCTTTGTATTGTAATCTATGCAGTACAAAAAAAAAGACTTACTGTACTTATCAGACGGTAGTCTAGGACTAAAACAAGCACTATTTTGTTGTTCATGATCAAACAAGCATGAGACACCAACATGTGGTCTTGAGGTGCTGAATACTCTATAAGTCTCTACCCAGTCTAGAAGCAACCACAAACTTTCACCCCACGATCTGGATTTGTCATCCAAAATTCATTTTTTTTGTTTTTGGTGATACATAACATTTTTGATCTTTTGTAACACGCAGTATTTCTGTATCTAGGTATAAGAAAGAGTCCGTCGACTTCACATTTCAGTCTGCCCTGCTTCACATACTTTCACCAGGCTTTCGTCAGAGACAAACCTCAAGTTGAGCCTCGATATGACCTTAAAAAAAAAAAAAACGTTTCAAAACGCACCAATTAAAGCCCTTCACAGCCACACGACATGGAGGAACCTTTACATCCACAGCAGAAAGGTAAAGTGATATTATTTTACATCTCCAGCCCACAAGGACAATCTGTACAAACTGACTACAATCCTGGAATCAAGAAGGGTTTGATGGCGGTTTCTAGACGGGGCTTCTTATCCGGCAGACCAGCACGCGAAACTGTCCAAAAATACCCTGAAGGTTTTGTAAACAGACATGGAATTAAACAGATCGACGGCAATGTGGCATCTAAAATCCAAAGCGGAACAGGAATCATGTTCCATGTGTACGGTACAAATGTTATTGTACGGACTTTAAGGAATACCGAATGTCAGCACTCACTTTCAAATTTCACACAGCTCCCTCATCACATATTTCTAACATGCACTGAATCATGGGACACTTGTTCAAAACAGCGCTGTTGATCATGATCTAGACTACGAGTTTTGTGTTAACACTTCTAAACTTTGTCCTACAAACTAATGACAGTGGGGCCGCAAAACGGGTGCTAATGAGAAGAAGAGGAATAACGGCCATTAAAAAACGAAAAAAAAAAAAAACACTTGCGGTGCTCTGCAATCACTTCCATCATCCATCCATCCGATCGGTGTTCCCTCCTCCGAAGCTAAAAGCATTCATCAGCCTCAGGCGGCCACATAATGAAACGGTGACTTCTACCGATCCTCATCCATGTTAAATCAATATGATTCGCTCATGCTAACAGACTACGTAAGAGAAGGGATGGAGGATGGTTCTGTAGTATTTTTTAAATACAGCTAAAAAAAAGGTAGCGTCAACATCAACTTGTTTATCATTAGTACCTCTTGGAAAGGAAGCGAACGGGGAGGCGAGCGGGAGTGATGCAATTGTACAATGGGGGGGGGGGCTGAAGATGAACACGTCCGCAGTCATCGACCGGGACCTCGAGGACATGGAGGCAGAAAGAAGAGGAGAAAGCAACGGACTGGGAGGATGCTATATTACAGATGTGAACACACGTTATGGCGGGGCGAATCTGTCAGCGTGGAAATAATGACATGCAACTCTGATTAGGGAATGAACCGAGGGAACATCTGGATGAGCAAGAGAGTCCGACTGGGATTAAGTTGACAGCAGCAGATTTTAAGAATGGGCCGATGTAGAGTTTGCTGCTTGCTGAACTTCACTTGTTACAAAACCACTAAAGCCATATTTGGATACAACAGGTGGTATCACGGTACAGCAGGGTTTGACTGTTTTCTGGGACCCAGATGAGAGTACTTTAGGCCGAATCGTGGGACCCTGGTGCAGTGACACAAGCTGGTAGTCTCAGCGTGGGGGGGGCAAAAGAAATCCGGGGCTGTATAACAGAAACTGACTAAATCTTCTTATCTGATGGGTACTTGAACGAGGGCGTGATTTATTTAGAAAAATGTACGGTGACGCCTTGACTTGAGGTTGTGAGTTTCTATAATACAGCCTCAGGCCGGGTCCCTGAGCCACAGTTTAAGAAGCGCTGCAGGGTGATTGAATACAGCACGCAGCTCGTTAGGAGACCAGGCTCATTGCCGTGGTGAAGAATGTCAACAATGACTTTGGGGGGGGGCAAACTCAAAACGCTTGCGGAGTAGCAGGCAGCTCAAGCTTTCACACACAGCCACGAAAGTTGCTGGCTTTTTAACCAATCATAAAAAGGGTGGAGCCGGAGCGGATCAGTGGCAGCAGCCCCCGCAGTGGCCACCCCCGTGGGTGTGTCCCGCCGAGGCCTCGCCGTGTTTGGTCCGCCGGCTGAGGATCTCGTAGGAGCAGTCATCGCCGCAGCAGCCGGACATGCTCGGCGAAGTCTCGTCGATCTCAAACCTAAGAGAGAGAAAGAGAGAGAGAAAGATGTTTCACATTCCAGGTCTGTCCTGTAACGTTAAAAACAAACATGGCCTTTGTGGAGCCGGTACACTCACTGTAAAGCTTCTCTGAAGAACTGGTAAGCCCCGTGGTTGTGTTTGAAAACTGTCAACATCACTTTCTTCATCTGCGTACTGGACACAGAGAGAGAGAGAGAGAGAGAGAGAGAGAGAGAGAGAGAGAGAGAGAGAGAGAGAGAGAGAGAGAGAGAGAGAGAGCAACAGAGCAGAAAGGAAACGTCTTAGTTTCACATGACTGAAGGATGTGATGGGCATATATTCCAGTCGACTAAAGTTGGGAGTGCAGTCAGTGTTTCCCACCAAAACACATTGCATGCATCCTTGAGATCCAACAACATGTTAAGAGACATTTACATCCTCAGAAAAACTAATATTTATACAATTGTTTTACAGCTGTTAGCACATAACACATCAATTCATCCAGATTAACTTGGTCATTCACACATACACACATTATGAGGACAGCTGTGGGTTTTACCTGTTCGCGATGAGCTGTAGAATCTGGATGAGGAACTTTCCGAGTCCTTTCCTCCGCACTCTGCTCTCTAACTGTACCTCATAGCTGCAATGAGAGCATATTGTTAAAAACAAGTGAAATACATTTTTCTTCACTCGTGGTAATAAAAGCTACTGCTATAACTTACCAATATAAAACCTCCTCCCCACACTCCACGTCGAATCGGAAGTGAGAGAAGGCCATGGGGGCGGAGTCTCCGTCGCGGGCCAGTAGGTACCACGCCCTCTCGTCGTTCATCTCCTCCCTCTTTTCCCTCTCCTTCCACCCCCACTCGCTCTGCTCATACCTGCAGCACAGCAAAGGGAGAAAGCGGGTCATCTCAAACCTGGCCTGCTGTAATTTTACCCTCTCATTCCTCACCATCGTCCCAGAACGGACTCATTTAGTGTCGACTCACTGGATGGATGCCGTTTGCTAAATCGAACACAATTGTAGTAATTTCTCTGCCTCTGTCTCTAATCCGTCTGCATTACCTCTGCTCTCCTTTCCACAGGCTCCCCAGTGAGGATGATTCAATTCACATTCATATCTATGTTTGATGTCACTCTCCAATTCTCTTGCATACTAAAAAAAAAAAAAAAACACCTGGCATGTCTGCACTTCTTCTTCTTCTATCTATTTTCAGCGGTAATCTACCACTCGCCAGACTGTTCATCCCTGTTAAATATGGGTCACTTTGTTCCTCAGCTACAGAGTACAGACTTCTTACAGTGTTTGCATGTTGGCTCTGGTGAGCTCGAAGGCCCACTCCACAGACAGCGGGTTGAGGGAGGTCACTCTCTTACACTCTATCTGCAGGTTCAGCCTAGACGGAAGGACAAGGAAACAGGGTCAATCACTACATCGAGAACATATGCGTGTGTGTACGAGTCCGTGCCGAAGTAAAGTAAGAGAAAGACTCAGAAGACCAGACAGAAATGCCACCAGCAGACCAACCAAAAGAAATGACACAAGTATGTAATAAGTCCTTTGTAACATTGCGTACCCATTTCTGTCGTACTTTTTGAAGGCTGGGAAGGCAGCCAGTGGGTCATCAAGCTGTGATGAGAAGAGGCAAAATTAGCTGAAAAACACTTTCAAAAACACAAAAGTGTTTTTATCAAATATGAGCCGTTTCTAGCTTCTCAAACGTAATGATTATGTATTTCTCTTTGTAATTAAATGGTAGTGAACTGCGTCTCTTTGGGTTTTGAACTGTTGGCACAACAAGATATTTGAAAGCGTCACCGTGTGCTTGAGGAAATGCTGACATTATGTGGACAAAACAATTCATCATCGATAAAACGACAAGCAGATTATTCGCTCATCAAAATTATCGTTAGTTCCGCTACACTTCTGTATTTTCAAATCAACGCCTTCATTTGTGAATGCAGGAAATCCCCACAATGGACTGTAATAGACACTGTATCATCCAAACATCCCTCAGGCTCAACCACAGGCTCTGGAGCCTAAATAAGCCAATCAGGGCCCATACAGGCAGGAACATTACAGTTAGTGTTAGGGCCCCGTTATTGACTCATAATAAGCGCCCACAAAGTCACCTTTTCCTCGGTCCTGATAGAACACATAATATCACATTAAGAATACACCTCTTCTTGCAAAGATGATGGGACATTTAGGCCCCTGGGCACAGACGTGTGACCTCTGCAGCTTTATTGGGGGAAAGATGAAAAAACATACAAAACAAACAGATATCAGTTCAGACGTCCCCTACTCTTTGAACGAGCCAGTTGATTTTTCCAATGACGTAGGAGAAACTATCAGAAGACCTCCCAGAAATAGTTTTTTAAGCAGTGAATGCACTGTTTGTTCCTTTGAAACAATAATCAGAGTCAAGATTCATCACTGTTGGCAAGAGCTCAAACAAACAGAAAGGTTACTTTGGGAGAATTTCTTGCATTCCTGCGCCGTTGGCATATCAACAGTGAAAAAGAGAGACAGAACAGCATGCAACACAGAGTGCCACATTTTGGGACAAAGTGACACGGAGAAGTAAGACGTACAGGCAGGCCTGCTCAGAGCTCGTGGAGGAAGTAGCTGCAGCTCAGCTCGAGGAGGCTGGGGTGTGAGCTTTGTTCAGTAAAGGTTTACATCTCGAGCCAACCTCCGAGCTACAGGAGCGTTCTGCTGTGTGTTCTACTACACGGCTAGGATTTAATAATGCTGATCAATTATGCATAGAGAAACATATGGCACTGCATTGGGGAGGATATTAATTACGGGTTCAGTCAAGAGTAAGAAGGGCATCCCCATCTTTTGGTGTCATTGCATTGAACCATGTCTGTTACTGCAAGTTAACAAATGAGAGAAATCACAGCTCACAACGGAGGTTTCAAGTGTGTTAAGTGCTCGGTGCAATCTGAAGCCAAACCTGAAACAGCACGTAAAGGGGCCAAGTGGTGGAGGCTTTTATGTGAAGCACTTAGATGGAAAAAGTGCATTTATTTCGAACATTACAAATTACAAAACATCACAAATGTGAATGTTGCGCTTGCTTTGCAGCCATCCCGCAGTTCACAACTGAACCACTGTTTCAATTCCATCTCCCCAAAAGACTCCCTCAAAAGCCCCTCCGTGAGGTCCGCTCCCAAGGCTGACAATAGCTGCCTCTCTGGTTAATCGGCAAACCAAAAACAGTCCCACCTTATTGGCTGCTTCCACCTTGGCACAGACAGCATCCATGGCTGCCCTCTCTTCCTGACGCCGGGCCTTCTTCTCCTTTGCTCTGTTGGACTTCCTCTGGACACAGGAAATAAGGAAAGGGGTAAATGGAGGATTGTGTTGAGGTGGAGGCAGAAGAGAAAAGCAGGGACAAAGGAGAGAAGAGAGGGCAAATATGGAAGAAAGTAGCACGATGACGAGAGGTGAGAGGATCGGGAAAATATATAGGACAGGTGTGTCAGAAATATCATTTTTCCAAACTACTCCTTATTCAACCACCTTGTGATCAGGCCCAAAATTCACCGACAGACAATTATTTATATCGGTTTGATTAAAAATAAAAATAAAAAGAGCGGTTCTATTCGCTGATGTTGCATATTGCTCTCGACCATGTGGGACTGTAGTGTTACTCAAATTTTGCCTGCTCTTGGCTTGATGTCCAGTGCCCCTATCAGCAATGGTGCAACCATAACTCACACACATTATTACTCTGACTGCATCAATGCCTGGCTGACAACACACACACGCTCAAAGCTGCTATAAATATGTCTAACAGGTGCACTCCCATAAATATTACGATTATTAGCTGTCTTTAATTATTGGCACCTGCAATTTATAGAGAAAGTTAAGTCACTTTTAATTGAGTTTTGGACAGGGAGTCATATAAAATGCTATCTTTAGACATTACTCTGGGGATTTTTGAACATTTTCTGACATTTAAAGATTGATCAATAATGGAAAATCATCATTCGTTGTGTCCCTACACTTCCAGCATACTATTTTGTGTGCAGCTATGAACCACCTTGCGAAGCCTCGTGTAATTACACATGATCACGTTTTCAGTGACATGTTTACAGCGCCGGTGCTTCATGAACAAACAAGTAGGTATTAGCTCATTAGATCCAGACCTGAGAGGTAACAATCATGGGCGGGAATGCATTGAATTGCCAACTATAGCTCAGGGCATTAACTGTGTACCAAGCATCGAGAGGCTGCAGACTGAGCCGGGACTGTGGAAACACGTGGATCGGTTTAAGTGGAGGATAGACTCAGGTCTGCTTAAAGAGACTGACGTTAGCTCAAGTTATGGAGACTGTACAGCACGAGTGCAGGCCTGGCTGCTGTTAAGAAGTACACTATTCACACCCAACGAGTCTGAATGTATTATATTAAGGTGGGCTGAGACAACACACTTCTGGCTTGTTGGTATACAAATATACAACCACACGCGCGCAAGTGATTAGCAGTAACAGCTAGCAAAGCACTCGTCATGTACATGGCATTCCGAAGTGGCTAACACAGCTAGCACGCTAACAATGGCACAGCACACACCGGGAGAAGTTAACTGTGCGTAACGGGGAGGACAATGCGGTAATAACGCTGAAAATGTCACGCTACGTGTACGCTTTGGGACTGCCGTTACAATGCTAACCAGGCTAACGTTGTCTAGAGCTAGCTAACGTTAACGGCAGCCAAATAAACCCACCGACACCTTAGACTGCACACATCCACCATGGTCTCTCTTCCTCCCTCCTTCTCTCTCTCTCCCATCTCACCATCACGCATGAGCCCCAAAACATTCACCTTTCGTGTACTCACCTCGCATCGAGACATTAAGCAAAACACATAAAAACTCACCCCCATTTTGCAGCTGTTTGGTATCGATCCCCCGGAGAGAGAAACACACCTATTGTCCGCGTGCTGTGCTGGTGTTGAGTTATTCGTCTCGTCACCACAGAGAAGGGGCCAGATTAATATGACAATGAATGTGTGCTAACGAGGCTAGCTGGATGTAGCATCGACTGACGGCTGCGGGAGTACCAGCACTTTGGCGAACATTTGATTAAAACATCAATGAAAAAAAAATGCTGTTTTTGTTCTCTTTAAATCGGATTGGCGCCAAGAGTGCGAGGCTGAATTTATTACAGGTCCTTTCCTTGCCCCCTTTCTTTCCTCTCCTCTCCGTCGCGTCCAACTATGCTACGTTCACGTGCTCTTCTCTGGCTCCGACTTCTGAATACTACTGAACACCTCCAAAACGTTGGGGAGAGTAATATTTATGAGAAATACATACTTTTATTTTACTGTTAACAGAGCAAAGATGAGTTTCCTAAATATTGCTTCAAAGCGGTGGAGCAGGAGGTATATGTATTTCTATTTTAATCTAAAATTAGCACAAAGTCCAAGTAAACTTCATTACAAGTCCTGCATTCAAAATGTCACTGAGCTAAATAATGTAGGCTGTTATCAACAAAATGTACTTAAGGCATGAAAGGTGAGAGTTCTCATTTTGCAGCAGAATAACTCCCCGTGAGTGTTATATTATTATATTTTTGGATTATTGTTGGTGGTGCAGACCGTTTAGGGTTTCTAGTTGGTCAAAGTCGAGATAGCTGAAACTATTTCACTATTTTTTATCCTATAACAATGCATCGGTTTTTATAAGGTAATTATAGATTTTGTTCGTAAAATCCTAATCTGCAAGGTAAAGTGCAAGTTTAAAGCTGCAGAAAACAAAGTTGGTACTTCAACAACTATCCATGAACGTGGATGAAACCTCTAATTTTTATTATTTTCAATAATTTAATTAGACTATTTTATAAACTGTGTCGCACATTTCATATGGTTGCAAATTTCGAAAGAATTAATACATCCCTGACAACAGAAGAATATATTACTTTCATCAGATTCCAAATTATGAAATGTAAAATAACACTGAATGTAGCCATTAATTGTTGGAATAATCCTAAACACAACCTATATGTGCATTACTCTCCTTTGCACCTCTGCATTACCAAGATAACCTTTAGGCCCACGATCAGTACTGACATAAAACCGACAGTATTTATAGTCTAGGTATCCAGTTGCATACCCACCACACCATGTACCACAGAAAAATTCTGGCAGCGGTGGGATTTGAACCCACGCCTCCGAAGAGACTGGAGCCTTAATCCAGCGCCTTAGACCGCTCGGCCACGCTACCTTGTACACACTCCATAAATATGTGTGTATCACTTTTCCGACAGCGCTTGAAAGCACCACCACTTTAGCGCGAATATGGTTTCCCTGTTTAGAAAGTGACGACAGACGGGTGGACGGGTCAAGAAGCGTCATATTGCAAGTCGATTCAACTTTGGCCATAACTGTCATGACAGAATATCTTTTAAACATTACAATGAACCCGAACTAATTATAATAACCAACAGAAATGCAGGGAGTTGAGTTAAAGTATTACATATTATATGTAACACAATTACTCATTACACCCTGCCATCAGTGATATATGCATTATATTTTCTCAATATAATATTACCTAAAAATACTTTCTTTCAGATGTTCTACTTACTTATGTTAAACGAGTATATATCAAACTAAGGGCGATGAGATGTGTTTGGATGGTATATCATGTTTTAAAATATTTTTTTGCAATCCTGTTCTAAAATGTATTAATGTATTCTCTCTGTTAATCTTGCATTTACAGTACAATTTGCACTTTATAAAGTAAACAGCCATTTCTATATATGTTATTCAGGGCTGTAGGACACAGACTCAGGAGTTATTTTCTGGGAAACAGTTTACACTTTCTAATTTAAAGTATTGTTTTTTTTACATGGGAATACTGATATTTTGTAAACATGCATGATTAATAGAGCAATTTATCAATCAACATGACATTTTTCGGAAAATTAGAGAACAATCTTAGACAGCTTCTAGATCATGGTGTAGAAAAACATATTTTTCGATTTCTTTTTTATTAATCTTCCAAAAAATATGAAAAAGAAGAAAAAGAAAAGTCACTGGACTATCAAAATTATTATTAGAAAGTATATGGGTTGGAGGGTCTGCCTCATTGATATCAAAATACATATATGAATCAATGAATTACATAAACACAGGGGTTAGAATAAGCTCCTGGTTGTCTTGTTATCTGAGAAGCAGTTCATCCCATTGGTCACTAGGTGGTAACGTGGAGCGTGAAATCACTCAGTTCACGTTGCAGCAGCCCTTTACTTCTTCCAACCCTAGAATTAAGCCCCGGACAAGGTAGCAGACAAGTAGGCCTAGCTTTAGGAAAGCTAAGCCTTTATTTCAGCGGCCTCTGCTTCCATTTAGAGTACACTTCTACCCTTTAGGCCAGCTCTTATGAACAATAATTGTCTGGTGAAGCAGAAAACACACTGTGGTATCTACCAAATGCATCATTTGGTTAGAACGCAACTGTAAAAATGTCAAGGAAGACTAAGTCCCACTATTAGTCCCCGAGGAGAACTTGATAGGACCACAGAGTGATTAAGCTCACTTCAGCCTAAACTCACTGTTGAGTGCAGAAACACTGCTAAAGGAATGTCAAAGCATCCTGTTGTAATGCATCTGAGGGGCGATAACAACATCACAATCACGACATCTTTAACGTGCACATCCAGTAACGGTCGTACGCTGCTAGGTGCACACCTCATCTGCTCTCCCAAAAGTCTGTTTGAATTTCTGTTGTTGTAGTTTTCTCAGTACTCTGGAGTCGAAGTGACCATATAAATAGCATCACTATGCACTATAATGTGCTTTTCCTTTCATCCGACACGTGACAAATTGTGACATTTTGTGGTGTAACAACAAAGCTTTAAGGTCATGTCTGTATACCTCTTATCAAATGTGCAAGGCAGTTGGGGCAAAAGGAATTACTATTTACATGTTGGGTTTCACTGTAATTAGGTCAGAAGAAAACAAAAAGCAAAGGATTTATTTTGTCTAAACAATGGTGTTTGTTGGACCCAAACAAAAGGGTCAAATATTCCTCTAGATCCCCGACTGTGAGATCTGGGTTTGGTGGGATATGAGAAGGCCACTCTCACAAGACCCACTTTTTCAAAATGCAAATAAAGGCCTTGTATGGGGGGGTTCTTTCTCTCTCACCCCCCCCCCCTCTCTCACACACACACACACACACACACACACACACACACACACACACACACACACACACACACACACACACACACACACACACACACACACACACACACACACACACACACACACACACACACACACACACACACACACACACACAGCAGCAGCCCTCCCCAGCACGCAGATGGCCCAGTCTCTAAACCCCGCCTACAGCCTTTTGTCTTCAGGGAATCTGTCTCTCGAAAACTATTTCTTTCATGTGTCAGTAGGGGGCGCGATGAGGCTCTGAGAGTCCATACAGAGGCCTGGTGCTCATTGCAAGAAGTCCGTTTTTGCATACAGATGACACATAATGACAAACATCAAGTCATCAACTCATTTCGTAAGTATTTAAGACTTTCTGTACATTCTCGAGGTAGTGTGTCGGCTCGCAGGACTGGATAATGACACATTTAAGCTGCCCCCTCTCCCACCTCCACCCATACACACACACACACACACACACACACACACACACACACACACACACACACACACACACACACACACACACACACACACACACACACACACACACACACACACACACACACACACACACACACACACACACACGCTCAGATCCCTCTCTTCATCTCAGCACTGCTGTGTGTGGTTTTCTCTTGCAGACCAAAGATAGACAGACAGACAATTAGATAGATGGAGACGGATGATGGATAGATAGACAGAGGGACAGCTAGATAGAAAGATAGACAGATAGATGGATAGATAGACAGACAGACATTGAGGATGAGAAAGGGAGACAAGCGATAGGAAGGGGGAGGAGGATGAGAGAGGGAATCAACAGATGCAGAAAGGACCAGAGGAGAATGGTGGATGAGGATGAGGCCTCTCTCAACACAGCGAGCCCTGCAGCACAGAATTACGACACATAGACTGGGCATCCACCCTGCATGTCTATTCGACTGAGATGAGACGGTTGTACAGTGTCCCCACGTGGGCTGCAGATGTCTGGTGTCTGTCTCTTGCAGTGGTACTTCCATATGCAGCCATTTAAAGTGATTTGAAGGCTGGATTATCATGCAGTTTTGAGTCATGATCCCAAGAGGATAAGCCCTTTCCATTTATTCTTCTTTACACTCTGAACTTTCCTTAAGAGACACTCTTTTTTTCCCCTACAGATCGTTTTCGACCCTCTACAGACACACATTTTAATCCAGTGATACATTATCTTTTACATCCTTACATAATTTCAGTTTGGTCCACATATATTCACGTCATAACAGCTTGAGTCATCTGGTGTGTCATGGTGGGCAACATCAGTGACGATTCATTAGCAATCGGTGCACAGAAATCATATAATAACGAGTTGGCGATGGAGAAGGGCCTCATTCACTGAGCCTGTGAAGGTGAGTTGTGCAGCGCAGAACATTTCAACATGCATGATGGTCCTGTGTGACAGCAACTACTCAACGAACACAGCAAGGAAACCATCTGTTTCTAGATCATCTCCTGAGATAACAGAGAGAGTCAGAGAATTCGAAGAGGGGGGAGGGAGGGATGGGAGTCAGGGGGAGATGTAAAGGAGGGAGGGATTGTTGCGAGCACATGTGGAGGGAAATGGGGAAGTGAGGCAGACAAAAAGTGAGAAGAGCAGACAGATAGACAGGCAAGAAGGAGGAACGAAACAGGTGGAGAGAGACGGGAGGAGGTGGGCAGAGGGGGTGAGGAAAGAAGTGGAAACGAGAGTGAGCTAAAGGGAGAGTGGGAGGGACACTCAGTTCTAAGAGATCGAAGAGAAACCGAGCGAGAAGAGGAAGGGAAGGAAAAGAGAGCGACGGAGTGACAAATGGAGAGGAAGAGGAGAGGGGAGGACAGAAAGAAGAGGAGGAGGATGAAAGGAGAGCTGAGAGGTGAAGAGAGGGAGGGCAGAGATGTAGCAGTTGTTCATTAGTGAGGATGTGTTAGGGACTGGAGGACTGAGCGAGAGGAGAGACAGTGGAATGGTGAGTTTCATGGACACTGACTAATGAGAGGAGGGAAGGAGGCGAGGGGAGGAGGTGGCAGGGGTGAAAATGAGACTGCACAGGGAGGAAGAGGAGAGGAGAGGGGGGGTGCTGTAGGTGAGCGAAGCGAAACTGCTTTAGCCTACTGTATCACCGTAGGGGGAGAGTGGGGGGAGGGGAAGAATTTGCACGTACGCACACACACTGTTGAAATTGAAAGCGACATGAGAGGAAGACGGCGAGAGAGGGAGAAGGGAAGGAGGAAGAGGAAAAGGAGGAGGGGTGAGGAAGGAGAGGAAGAGGGAAAGGAGGAGGGGTGCGGAAGGAGATGAAGAGGAGGAATGAGGGGAGGGAGGCAGGCAGAAAAGATAGAGTAGGAGTCATCACAGGAGAGAAAGAAAGTATAGGGGAGCAGTGAAGGGAGGGCGAGAGATATCAAGGAGGGGAGGAAAGCAGAGGAGGCAAAGGAAATGGATGGGGAGGAAGGAGGGAGGTAGGGGGAGAAAAAGACAGAGGAAGAACAAGGAGGAGAAACAAAAAAAACAGGCAGGGGGCACAGAGAGTGAGAGGAGAGTGGAAAGAGGGGGAGGAGGAGGAGGAGAATTAGGGCAGAGGGAGGGGAGTAGACGGCGAAAGTAGGAGAAGACAGGAGCAAACAGGGGGAGATGAAATAAAGAAGTATAGGGCGAGGAAAGGAGCAGGAAGCAGGACTGCGGAGGGGGAAAAGGGGGAGATGGAGGTGATGGAGATAAGGTGGGGAAATGAAGAGAACTGGGATGATGAGGAAGAGTTAGTGAAAATGAAGAGGAGGTGGTGATGCCAAAGAGAGAGACGAAGAGTGAAAGCTGGAGGAGTATGTAACAGGCTGTTACATGTCAGCAGCAGGCACGAGTAAAGGTAGCAGCAGGCTCTATGTGTGTGTGTTATTGTGTTTATTGCCAGCATCAGGTGTGAGGAATCCTGCTACACTGAAACAATCCCTATTCTACTCACACACACACGTTTGTGCACCCACACGTGCACGCAGCCAAACACACGTACACACATGGTGGCACAAGGCAGAACTATTTGAATTGCTCGACATTTAAAAAAAAAAAAAAAGGCCAAGTACATTGAGGCTATTCATCTGAGTCATTGTCCGTTGATGCATAAAGTCATGCACGCTCTTGAAGACACGTACGCGTACAGAATCACACACGCACACGCGCACTGTAGGTTGAGTTGTACCACTCTTTTGCCCTTTTCTCCAACATGCATACACCAGTGCAAGTCTGGACAGCCTGCCTCAGTACAGAGATGCACAGTTGACGAATCCCTCCGCCGACACACTGGCAAGTAGTCCCTAATTTATGGGATTTTGATAGATGTCAGATTAAGAGTCTATTACAGCTATTGTTTCTACAACATACAACCGCGCCGTCTTTCTCCTTCTATTTGAACGAGAATAACGTTGGATAACATTCAAAGTAGGAATTAGTAGGTAGGCAGTTATTAAAAGCTGATTCTTTTTCTAGACCCTTTAAGTACAACATGCTGCTGAATAAAACACGCTAGCGCGTCAAATTACGTGTTTCGTAACAAATTCTAAAATTAAGAGTGGTCTACACTTAATAGTTTCACGGGACTACTTTTTGTCAATCCACACGGCTGGTTGGGAGAGGCGAACGCATCGGGGCGGATGTCCACCTCACTTTTCCCCGGGTGTTGTCTGTCTCCCCTGCACACACACACACACACACACACACACTCTGCTTCCATCTATCCATGCTGTTCACTTCATTGTACTGACCGAGCTCATCAATTAGGCAAGAATTAGGCTGTTTTAGATGCGATACTTGTCCCTTTGCGCTTCGAAGAGGATTTACAAACCGCGGACAGAGGCGCAGAGAAGTTTCTGAGTGCGGCAAAGAGCGGAGAGAAGCGAAACACAGGTACGGTGTGACTGTTATCTCGACTTCCAACTATCGTCGTTACTAATGTAACGCGAGGGTACGAACCGCAAGCTAAGTGGCTAACGTTAGCGTCCCACCGACCAACTATAGGTCTGACTTCAGGTCGCACTTCGGAGAGGAGGAAAATGTCGCCTCATTTTGTGTTCTTCAGCCTCCACACATTACTTATGCCCGCTCAAACTGCTTATGTTTGCGGCTAAACGTAGCGCCAATTTGAGTTAAAATATTCATCCAGAAAGCGAGTTTTTTTGGTACTTGGTGCCAGCAGCAGACAGTAGCGCGAGGAGAAGTAAGCGTGCGGAAAACAAAAGGACTCCGAAGTCTGACACACAACACACACGACTGTTTAGGAAAGCTGTGAAAAAATATAGATTTAGCTCCAATAAAGCACCGGATGCGAATCCACCACCTCTTTGGTTTAATTAACCTCTTTTGGTATTGGTTTAATAATGATTTTTTTTTCTATTTAAAAAAAACAAAAGCAGGTTTAAAAGGATGCTTAAAAAGTAGTCCCCATACTAATATTATAATGTTCACGTTACCTTCACTAAAATACAATTCAGAAAATCCACTACAAGGGCACTTTAAACTTACTCTTGTGATCCGTGAGCACATTATTAGTCACTTTAGGAATGAGTCAAAAATGATGCGTCAAGGAGGACCAGATACTACACATTTAGGGATGATATAGAACAAATTTATATATATATATATATATGTGTGTATGTATATATATATATATATATATATATATATATATTCAAATAATAATTCGAGACTTTACCTTGAACTTGATAAACCATGTTTAGCAGTGTGTGTGTGTGTGTAGTGTGGATTGGTTATGTGTATGTGTGTCAGATGTCCAAATATTGAAAGTTAAGGAGCTGAGCCAGAAGTTCCTTGTGGTGGTGAGAAGTTGTGAAAATGACTTACTAAGCATAAGTAGGTGGTTGATGTTAACTATGTTTGGATGATGTGAGTTTCCAGTGAAGTTGGGAGAGGACAGCTGTTGTAGGCTTGAGGAGGGGAGGGGGCACCGGGAGACAGACAAAGACCCCCAGAGAGCCTCAGACACTCGTATTGTCTACCGGAGTAGTTTGGTAGATGTGAATCTCTCGGTTTGCAGAGATTGCCCCTCACCCTCTGCAGAAGTACCACCGGTCATGTTTAATGTGCCGAGACACGAGTCCACGTCGCCCGTCTGTAACTCCTAAAGCCCTAAAGCGCTTTGTTCTGGTCGCGGTTCAAGTTTGGACACCGGCGATGAAGTTGCCGATGTGATGATGATTTGGTGACAGAAAAGCGAATGTGAAGAGTGGGAGTGGCCATTGCGCCGTTTATGCCGTGGTCTGAGTAATATCTCGCTCTTTTGTGGGCGGGGGGTTTGGTTGGGTTACTTTGTGCTCTGTGGAGCCGTGTCCTGAGCTGACCGTCTAGTCTTTTGTGCTGCTGTGAGACTCGCTGGCCCGGAGACATAGAGATCAACACACAGAGAGAGAGAGATAATACGAGGCACGGCCACGCGATGAGATAGCACCGCGAGACTGTGGATGACACTTCAAATAAGAGTACCCTTCACGCAGGAGGGCTCTCGTGTCCACGTTGTTTTTCAGATGCTGCCACTTGTCAGCTGTGCTGTTGTGACGAAGAGGCCGACGTGTGTTTGTAATGGTTTGTGTGCTCGATATTTGTGATGCACAAGTTTTTATTTGGCCGACTAGAAATTATGTCAGACTAAAAATAGGACATCGTATTTTGGACATCTTAATAGCGAAATTGATTATGCGTGGACTGAATATGAGGTCAGACCAGGGCAAGAGCAAACTTCACTCGTTAGTCTTTTCACATACACAGGAGTGTTAATGATCAGGGGCTTTTTCTGGATTAATCAGTTACATCATTAATACAGCCCAAATTAACATGTATACAGCTTGTTTTGTTTAAGACAGGGGTCTCAAACTCATTTTCACTCCGGGCCACATCAGCATCATGGTCGGCCTCAAAGGGCCGGTTGTAAATGTAAGACTGTGTAAATGTAACTACTCCTAACATGTTGGTAAATAACTGTCTCTGCATTTGATTATTGTTTATTCAAGTGTAAAAATATTGTGCATGTAGTTATATAAATGTAAACATATATTTAAGCACATTTCTGTTATTATAACTTAAATCCTTTTAATTTAGGGTTAAGAAACCCACATTACTCTATCAAAGATCAAACTATTAAAGAAAATAGCAAAGACAAATATCAAACAAGTTATTACAATAACTTTGTTCAATGCTTAAAATCCTTTCAAGGGTGCGTTTGCACAATCCGACATGAAGTATTTCACGTGTTTTTAAAGCCACGTTTGAAGTAGTCTTCAATGTACTCACAATACATTTCCATTTCAAATGTACAGTAACCAGCCAAAGAGCTGCTTCTGTGTTTAAGTATCTCATCATTATGTCTTTCTATCATAGTTTTGACTTTCTATCTCATAACTTCGACTTTCTATCTCATAATTTCGACTATGGGGATATTTTTATTATCAATTCTAACTTTAAAAAAAAAAAGAATTTTAATTATTTTTTTTGTTGTGTTGGCGGATTCGCGGGCCACATAAAATGACGTGGCGGGCCGAATTCGGCCCGCGGGCCGGGAGTTTGAGACCCCTGCTTTAAGACGTTAAGAAGCTGAATCGAGGAATTATTCAACATTCTAGCTTGAAAACTGTCCTGAATGATGAATGGATGTGACAGCGATGCACCTGGCAGACCTGCCGGATCGATACCTCCGATTCTGACTCGCAGCCATTTCACCGACCTTGTCGAGAGGATTGGATATCGGCCATAAGCGAACAATTCACACAGATTGAATAAAAAGTCTTCGTCAGTCTGCATTCGCTTAGTTACGGCGGGCCGTCAGCTCAGTTGTGAGTGCCACACTATAACACATCCCGTTACCTTTACATAGAAACGACTCCATAGAGCTCAACACAGTAAAGTGGACAGATTTTAACTGGAAAAAAAGAGCTCTGGTATCTTAGCTCTAGTGTGTCTTAAACAAATAGTCTGGAGCCCTCTGTTCTGTTTGTGGGTGGTGCCTCCATGACAAGCATGTTCCTAATTAAGTGGAGTAATAAAGGCAGGCTTGAGTTAATCAGTTTGGGTCCTGTGATGATCAAAAAGAAGACGCGTCTGTGGATCGGGTGTTGAGGTGCTCTTGAGGTCAAGAAGATCAGAACGTGAGCCTAAAAGTCTTAAAAGATGTTTGACAGAATGTCTTAGGCCGATATCGCAGACCAAATGCAAATGAGTCGGGAACCTTTCACTCGTGGTGTTGAACGACCAGCGACCACGTCTACACTTCTGTCAGAGCAAATCAAACAGGAAGTCTCAGACTCTCGACTGGTTTCAACCAAGTCGTAGCTATTGAATGACATGAGGGTCAGGGAGAGATAGCTGGGAGCTGTTGAGTGTGAGTGAGTTTACAGTAAACCAGTGTTTGGAAAACAAACCCAGCTCAAGGGAACAGAACGGGATCGCTTCCAAGGTAGCAGCATACGGTGCTGTTCTACTTTACAAGACTGAGTTAGGTTTTTATAGGGTTTCTAGTGAAAACCAACAGCTGCCAACCCGCTATTGAAACAACACTTAAGTGATGGTTTAACGAGAGATTGAATTATACTTGAGACAGAAACTGTGTCTGTGTGTGTGTGTGTGTGTGTGTATGTGGGGGATATTTTACATGCGGGGTCTGTGTGTTTGTTGCAGCCATGCCCTCAGTGATGGAGCGCTCGGGGGCCGGGGTCCTGTCCAGGAGCAGAGCCAAGACCGTAACCAACGGCAACAGCCTACCACACTCCGAAGAGGAGAGCAGCGACGAAGAGCACGCTCACGGTAGAGACGCGCACATGCACACACACGCACACACGCACACACACACACACACTCTCCTGAAGTCTAATCTACTGACCTCATGTGAATTCAATGGGTTCGTGGGTGATTGAGCTGCTTGTTTTAAACAGTACAGTAGACACGCGTTGCCATTGTACAGATGCATCACGCCAGCTGTTCCGGTTGCATTCGTTGCATTGCTGCAGTGCTTCCTCAGTCCCTGCACACTGCTCCCCTCTGTCCTCCCCTCCTTCACCCTCGTCCCACACTTATCCATCCTTGTTATCCTCTGCCCACATACATCTTTCCTTCCTCCGTCCTCTTCCTCACCCACCGACTTCCTCACCCACCGATCTCTCCGTTATCTCACAAGGCACATTGATGAACAATATCTTATCAGATCAGACAGTTTAACTGGAATAGTTGGCGAGCGTTCAAAAAGCCACCACCCTAACATTATTGCAACGCCCACTTTCGTCTCGGCCTCCTCCAGTCGTCAACATCTCTTTCATCCATCTTTTTATTTTTTCCCTCATTTCTAGCCTCCTTTCATGCCCCTTCATTCCTTCCATCCAGTCTTCCTCCTTCCTTCCTCATCCGCCTTCCCCGTCTCCACCCATTTCTTCCCATCTCCTCCAGTTTCTCTCATCCTCGTCTCCTCCCTTCCTGTCCTCTCTCCCCGAGGGAATCGTAATCTGTCTCTTCCCCGCGCTGGTCTGCTTCCCTGCCTCACTCATAGTCTCTCTGCACTCCTCGTCTTCCTCCCTCTTTACCACGGCACAAATTACTTAATGTCTGCCATCCGCTCGCTGTCGTACCCCCCCCCCCCCCCCCCCCCCCCACACACACACACACACACATCTGTGTCTTGTCTGTATAACTGTCACTTAGGGATGAACATGCTGAAAATGTTATCGGCATAAAAATAGCACGCTTCAAGGTATTTATCACAATATATGCTATTTCTGTTCAATTTGAATTGTTGTCTTGTAAAGAGAGAGACACGATATGCTGCGATTCAACCAAACTGTTGAGAAACCCAAATGTTTGGAGCAATTAAGTGGAAGAAGAGAAGACGGACACACTCGGCAGTCTTTTTAAACCCATTAGAATCTCAATAGTTGATTAAAAGCGTTCTCCCCGAGTGTTTCTCACAGGCTGACGACTTAAGGACTGTTTGCTCTTTTGCAAAGTAACGGTATGTCCCCAGGGTTTCCCACACTGTTTCATAGTGGAGGTGCCCCACCAAGAGCGCCCCCAATAGAGGGCGTTTTGGTAAAATGTAATATTAGGCTCATTGACCATCTTCTTGTAACTACATTAATAGCGAGATGTAGTTACTCCTGCAACTTCTTGGGAAATCTACGGGAATATTCGTCCCCCATCCTCTTCTGTCTCTGCAGCTCTACCCTTCCTTCTGGGAAATAGAAACTCACATTTGTCTTGTGTGTCTCTCTCTTTCTCTACAGACAGCATGATCAGAGTGGGAGGAGACTACCAGGCTCAGATACCAGAGTTCAAACCGGGTAAGCTGAGAGAGGAAAGGAAGGTTAATAGATGGAGGGAGGAAATCAGAGCTGAGAAGGAGACCTAGAGGTGAGGACATTGAGATGGATGAAGGAGGGGAATACAGATGATGAGGGAAGTCGAGGTAAAATGACCAGTTACCAGCTTCCCTGCTCTCCAGGACACGGAGACATGTGGCAGAGGTTGTCCTTGCTCAGTGTGGATTGTCAGGTTTACAGAGATGCCCAAAGTATCTGTGGTACCTTGAGGGGCTTCAAATGTAAAGTTGAGGTTTTAAAAGTTAGAAAATGTGTTAAATAATTAGAATCACCAATGACGCCGTGCAGCGAAAGGTTTCTTTTGAGAGTGGTGACTTTGTATAACAAACAAAAGGATTAGCTCTGCAATATTCAAGCCTTTTATTCATCATATCTGCTTTAGTAAACGCGGCTGGGCGTTCAATAATTGTGTCAGAACAGTTTGTAGCGATTCAGTGTAAAGCTAGTGTGTTAGCCTGTTTTTTGTTTGAATAGTTTTTCATGAGGAATGAAAAGCTTTAAATATTCTGACATGGGGCTCATTGAAACGGCCCGATGTGTTGGTGTAGATGTAAAGTGGCTGAACACGGAAAACAATCACCGTAGATTAGGGAAGAAGCAGGCAAACGTTTAAACTCGTTTAGCGTCTGCATTTTGGCAAAACACAGGTGTTGAATTCCCAAAACGACTGACAAGCCACCGCCTCCCCGTGTTTCTTGCTGATGAAGAGGAAGACAAAGATGGAGCCCAGACAGGAGAAAACATGCAAATGAGAGGGAGGAAGAAAGTAGGAGTTCATATGAAGTTTGATCGGGCAGAGAGAGATTCAAATACATGTATAACCTCAAATAACATATGGATTTAAATGCCTAATCTGTTTACTTTGTGTTAAAACAATTCAAAACGTGTTTGTTTTCCTCACCAGACAGTCCAGCCCGCTACAATGAGAAGGACCAGAGGAGCATGTTGGTCTGGTGTCCCAACAGTCAACTTTCTGATGCAATGTGTAAGCCACGCACGCACGCACGCACGCACGCACGCACGCACGCACGCACGCACGCACGCACGCACGCACGCACGCACGCACGCACGCACGCACGCACGCACGCACGCACGCACGCACGCACGCACGCACGCACGCACGCACGCCTCTCTGCTGGTGCAAGCTTAACAAAGTCACCTTCAGTTTAATGGCTACATGCTGACTAGAGAATAGCAGTTACAACTTTCATGCTCTGTGTTTTCTCCTGTGCACTCGTTTTCTCTCTCTTTCATTTTTTCCTTGTTCTCTCTAACTTGTTTCCCGATCCATCTCTCTCCTCCACACTGTTGTGTTTTTTTTTCTCCTCCTTTCTTGCTCTACATCTCTTCACTTTGTAACCCATTCTTCTCTCCTCCTCCCCCAGTGGACGAGTACATCTTCATGGCTAAAGAGAAACATGGATACAACATGGAGCAGGTACGGCAGACTGATAATTTCATGATCAACATGCGTAAATGATCTTTCTCTCATCACTGTCCCTGCTTGTCTGTCCCCGTCCTCCCACTCAGGCTCTGGGCATGTTACTGTGGCACAAACACGACGTGGAGCGCTCCCTTGCCGACCTGGCAAACTTCACCCCCTTCCCAGATGAGTGGACAGTGGAGGACAAAGTGCTGTTTGAGCAGGCCTTCAGCTTCCACGGCAAGAGCTTCCACCGCATCCAGCAGATGGTGAGAGACTGGGGGAACACAAGCACACGCGCACACACAGAATATTTTGTACAGAATTCAGTGCAATTTTCAAACACACTTTCAATATTTCATACTACATTTTTTTTTTTATTCCTGTATTGTTGTTGCGTAGCTTCCTGACAAGCTGATCTCCAGCCTCGTGAAGTACTACTACAGCTGGAAGAAGACCAGGACCAGGACCTCAGTCATGGACCGACAGGCCAGGAGGCTGATCAGCAAGAGAGAGAAAGAAGATAGGTAAGAGACACCATGAAACTTTAATGGTCACCCGAAGGGAGCGACAGAATGAGGGGGGGAATGAATATTGGCGGAAGGGCTGAGCAGGAAGGAAACACAGGTTCTCAGCAACTACTCCTCTGAGAAGTGACATTTACAAAGCTCCATTGTTGAATGACACTCATAAGCATGTCGTCCTGGGTAACGAGAGCCTCGTGAATACCAATGAGGTACTTTGATATGACTCGTCATTTTCTGTTGACATTCTCGAGCATTTTGGATATATTTTTGATGAAATTGAGACAATGGGCAGGAGATGATACTCAACCATGGGTGTGGATAGTTATTTATTTTTTTTACTTGTTCTAGTAATGATGAGGTAGAGGAAGGAGACCCTGGCAGTGACAGTGACTTTGAGATTGACACCAAGAAAGAGGTGAGAAATATAAAACCTAATCGTGTATGTGTGTGTGTATGTACAGGCTTATGTAAACTTTTGTGTGTTTTATTAGTCATGACTTGCCTGAGGAAATCAGCCGAGCCAAATCGCCTTCTCTATCCTTCAATTCCAACTTCATTTATTATACATAAACTGAACGCTGCCTCCTTCATTTTATTATTCATTTCAAAGGCATCATTCTGACAGAACCAGATTTTCTAATATTTGTGTTTATTCTCGGCGAACACAGGCGGTGAAACAAAACCCCAACAACGCCAACTCCGACAAGGCGGCCCCCAGTCGCTCTGGGCCGGTGAAGAAGGAAAACCTCGGCGCTCAGTACCGCCACCACCCGCTCAGAGCCCGCCGCAGGCCACCCAAAGGCATGTACCTGCAGCAGGGAGACATCAGGTCGGTGTCGGCCTCCCATGATTCCGGGGTGCTGACTTTACGGCAGCTGGACACACAGTTGGTGTCACTCAAGAGACAGGTGTGTACTTTTAATCTAACCTGACATTGCATCTTTCGGCGTCTGTGCGTTTTTAGTTCCGTTAGCCGTTAGCTTTGTTAGCCAAACACACCACAGGACTCTGCTGACCACGGCAGCTAACAGCTAACTAGCTCTCTTCCTACTGGCATAAGAAGACGCGCTCAGTTATAGTCGGCTCGATTCAGTTTGTCAGACAGACAGAAATGCGCACACACTCACTCACGACCTTCTAGAGGTAGTTTCAAGGAACACAACAGGATTTAATGTTCCTAGAACTATGTATCTGCCAATAAAGGTGACAGTTTAACACCTCCTCCAAAGCTTTATGGTGCAACAATATATTAATGAATTGTCACCTTTTTATGTGACAACTACAATGAATTCAGTCTTTTTGTTTTTTACAAGCAGCTTCCGTAATATAACTGTTCATCATTTGACACTGCAGCTGCATGTTTAAGTAACAGAAGCCTCTTTGTGTATGTGCAACTAACCAATAAAACGACTACACTGTCTCCTCGCTCTCTCTTCTTCTACACTTTCTCTCTCAGGTCCAGTCTATTAAACAGAACAACAGTAGTTTAAAGCAGAGCTTAAATGAAGGTGTTGACACTTTAAAACCCGCTGAGGTAAATCTTTTTTTATTCTACAGCTTCCTTTTTTCCACTCCTTTCTTTTACAGCGTCCCTCCTTTACATCCTTCATCTATCCCCTCTTTGATTTCTGTTTCCTACGCGTACTCGCTCTTCTTCATCTCTGATCTCTCTTCAGTGTCTTTCTCCTCTCGCATGTGTTCACTCTGCCCTTCCTCAACTCCCCCAAGATATCATTTCACCCCTTGTGGGACTGAGATTAGTTTTAATCTGCCCTTTTCTCTCTTGCTGTCATTTTCACGCCTCCTGTTTTCTTCTCTTTCTTCCCACCTCCCTCTCTCACACTCTCCCCCCCCCCTCTCTCTCCCTCAGCCTGTCCCTAAAATGAACTCTCGTTGGACCTCAGAGGAGCAGCTACTGGCTGTGCAGGGTGAGTAAAGGCTGCAGCATCATCCTCCTCTCCTCTTACAGAGTCACCTCATGTTGTTGACATTCATATTTTCCACAAACAGGAACTGCATGTGTCGGTACTGTAGAGTCACCGCACGACATATATCTCCTGAAAAAAAGATCAAATAGGCATCTTTACATTTCTAAGTTACCCCTCTGCTTGGGTTGACTTTAATTACTGGGGCTTGTGTCCATAATCACTACTTGCTCTAAGACAGAACTCTAGACAGAAAAACACAACTGTCAGATAAAAAGGCCTGGTTTGTGTTGGAAATATTGGATTTACCTTTTTATTTTACCATCTGACATGATGCGTTTGTTTTCATAATAAATTGTACTGCCTTTATAGTTTGATGCAACGGCGATAGGAGTGATTGGGAGTCAGATCCCAGCTGGGATTTTAAGTGAATTAAAGTTCCGGGAGAAGTAAAGCAGCTACTGTTCCACATCAGTACACTAGTATCGCTCCAGCTCCTCATCAATTAAAGAGAGCGTTGTGTTATCGAGGATCGCTCACTGAGTTATTCATTAAGAGGATTCACGGCTGATGAGGTTGTTTGTTTGTTGGTACGGACACAGAGCTCTGCATAAATGGGTGTTAAGTCCTGAACGGCTGAATCAGATGCATTTTGAAGTAAGTAGGAACCAAGCAGCTGCTGTCAGCGTGCCTTTGAGCAAAGCGTTTAACCCCCCATTGGCCGCAGCTGTGTAATGCAGAGGCTGAAACACATGAATGCGTGTCTGATATGAGTGGATGAAGCGCAGAGTGCACTCAGCCAGCCAACCTCAGTGAAGGTTAACAGGAAACACACATCAAGCCGTTCACTCCAGTCTCTTCCTCTCTCTCTCTCTCTCTCTCACAGCTATCCGTCGCTATGGTAAAGACTTTGCAGCCATCGCTGAGGTGATCGGGACCAAGACACCAGCTCAGGTGAGCTTCCTCTTTCATCTCTTACTGTGACCTCATTCCACCCAGTAGTTTACTCTGTGAGGAAGCCCATCAGCTTGTCATCTCTTTTCTCATCCCCGTCTAGATAAGCATTTTTATTTTATAGGATAACTATAATCTTCGTTATTCCTCCTTTCGTTTGTCTACTGACCTCGAGTCCCCGCATCCTTTTGTTCGCCATTTCCTCTCCAACTCTCGCCATTTTTATCCAGGTGAGTTCGTTCTTCGTGAGCTACCGGCGCAGGTTCAACCTGGACGAGGTGCTGAGGGAGTGGGCGGCCGAGCAGGTGGCCACCAGCCGAGACCAGAGAGACCCGAGGAGGGGCGGCGAGGACATGGCCGCCGCAACAGATGGAGCCGCTGGGGACGAGGTGAGCCCCGTAAAGGACACCTGAAGTTATTCAGAGCTTCTAACCTTGCTGGTTTTAGTACCAGATTTGATTGAGTGTCCTTGGTGTCATTAACTGGACCATCAACTTAATGCTTAGTCACACAATCCACGTGTCAGCGTTTTCAGAGCTTAAAATGCTTGTTGGTGACTGAGGTGGATCCAATGGGTGGAATCCATCTTAGAGTATATACACAACAGAAGGAGCAGGCTATGATTGCGTCTCCTCTTCATCATAGAGCAAACATGCCATCTGTCTCTATTCTCTCTCCACCTCCTCCGTCTTCTCACAACTGTTTCTCCTTCCCTCACTTCATCCTCTGTCTGCCTCCTCCTCCCCCCCTTAGGTCAAGATGGAGGACTCTCCCTCAGACATCACCGGTGGCTCCTCTCCTCCCTCCTCCACCCAGAGCGCCTCCTCCCTCTCCCAGCCTCCTCCATTGCTGCGCCCCGCGCCGCCCTCGGCTCCCCCCAGCCTCCTCCGTCAGCCCCCTCCCCTGCAGACGCGCCCGCTCCAGAACCGAGCGCCCCACAACCACCCTCCGCCTCCGCTCATCCGGCCCGCGGTGACCACCTCGTCGTCCTCCACCGGGAGCTCCAGCCTCCGGGCGTCTCCTCCCAGCTCCTCCTCTGCTGCAGGGCAGATGCCCCCGTCGCTGGTCGGGCTCAAGGTGGAGCAGCCCAGCTCTCATTGATGTATATACACACATACACGTATTACTATAGGAATAGAAACACACACAAATTAGCATGAAAACAAACACGATGCTTTCTCTTCATCCTGTAACTCCATCACTCAGTCTTTGTTCGTGGGACCATCACACATCACCACACGATCCATTGGACACGCTCAGGTCCCCGGGGTGACATCACAACTCTTAAAATCCCCCCCCCCCGCAGGTCCAATAAGAAAGGCAGTGGCCTGAAGCCCCTTTACTGTACTAACAAACACCTACCTCCAGACCATCGCTCTCGCTCTCTCTCACTCTCTCACACACACGCTAGGAACTCAAAACAAACACTACCTGCACACTTCTGAACACAAAAAGAAACATTGGATTGTCGAGCTGTTGAAGAAAACCCACCTGCTCGTTTCCATGGCAACTACTGAACATCTGGATTGCGGTTGCACACACACACTATATATATATATCTTTACTGTAGGTTCCACTGGGCAGGTATTGAGTCATCCAAACAACCTTCAGAAAAATCAAATAAAGCAAGAAAAGACGAGAACCACAGAAGAAGAGTTCCCCCTCATGTGAGTCAAACCTGCTCCTCCTGAGAGGAGGAAGTCATCCAGAAGGATGACGCTGACGTGAAGAAACGGGCCTCTTCCTTTTGAGCTTTGCTTTAAAACTTGGACCCTCAGGAGTGAAAAAGGTACTTTTGCAAACGGAAGCAGAGCTTTGTGCTCAAAGCGGTGCAGTTTACTGATGCAGCTTTTAGTAGTTGAAGCTGTTTTGCTCCGAAATGGGAGAAACTGAAGAGCAGGAGATCCCGTCTCCCTCGTCTCTCATAACCATGTATTACTAGTATTAACTGGAGTGATGTTCCCCCTTTTTTTGACTAGACTTTTAAAGTGAGCCCTAGGCCGGCAGGTAGTTATTGTAAGTGGTTTAGATCGTGCATACTTTATTATTATGATTATTGACTCAGCACTAAGGAGAATGAGAGCCGTTCAAGACATTTGCCACAGCTTGTTCTTTACTGCTAGCTGTCCATTACTGTTGAAGAATGTTTTCAGCAGTCAACCGCTAACACTGGCCTCTGTGGAAACCGTGTGTAGAGGACAGACTCTTGGAGCTGGTTTACAAAGGGAAGGTGACGCCTGACCTCACATATAACCTGATACCGAAAAGTACAATGTTCTGCCAAAGTCTGCTCTTGCTTTAAAAGCTCACCGTTCCACAGAATTCCCACGTCTCCAATTAGCTGTTGAGTGTGTTTGACACGTTACCGTGTTGGCTTGCTTCCTACATGTTAGAAACAGGACAGATAGTCAAACAAAAAAGGTGTTTCAAGGATTAATTAGGCTTTTTTGGGAGCTGAGAATATTCATACCACTCCCGGTCTGAGGTAAATGTGAAGGTACCACCAGCAGCCGGCTAACTTAGCTTAGCACAAAGACTAGATGAAGGAAAACTGTGAGCATGGCTCTCTCCTTAAAGGTGAGCAGCCCACTGATTAACACGTCGGACACTGTTTGAATGCGTAGAAGATGTAATCGTCCCTCTGCAAGACGGAATGAGATTACCAAAATCTGTCGGCCTCTGTTCTAGTTGGTATATCTCTGAGGTGACATCAGGCAGCCTCATGAACGAATGATAATCTGCTGTGTCACCTGGCAGACAGTCCCGTGCTGCATCTTCATAGTCAGGCCGACTGCATCGCTGCCTTGGTAAGCAGATCACAGGTCGTGCGTATTAAACTGTTCAGTGCTTCTCCGCTGCGTTCGGTTCACTGGAATCAAAGCGGTCCGTCACTACGTTCGGCTTTAAAGTTGCTTTGTTTCAGCGTGGAGTTTTTTTTCTTAACTGTTCCTTCCTCCAAAAAAAACAGCTCGTGTGTACTGTATGTGAGAAGTTGTTTACATTGTGGAAACTGAACTGTTTGTTTGACAAATTTTTTTTTTGTTTAAATAAAGAAATGACCAAATAGTCCAGCGTTAAAGCGGTTCATCCACACACACACACACAAACCATCTGAGAGGTTAGGGGCGTGGGTCTGAGGACACGAGCTAGGGGCCCCAGAACCGTTGCAGTGTTACCTGCTGGTTCAGTACGATCACATTGCCTCGATGCTGTAGAACTACATTATCCTCCACATCAACTGCTGTCACAAATGTGACATTACAATTAAACAAAATGTACTTGCGTATCACAATCCTTTGATCCTCAGGAATACTTACCAGTTGTGACTTCCACACCTGCAAAGGAAACCGTTAACGCACACTTCTGCTCGTGGAGTGTGTCCATCCTTTTCTAAAGCTGTTGGTTAAAATGTGTTGTCCAGTCGTCTTTACAGTTTTAAAGCTGTATTACACTTAAGAGGGGAGTGACATTTAAAACTATTTTACAGTAAACATCTTCACATGCTGAGCTTATTAAAAACCTTGTTGGGCAGAATGGAAGTTTTGTAAACAGGGAAACCATTGCCCCTGCTGCTCAGTTAGCCGTTGGGACTGCTTCCAATAGCAAGTATGGATCAGATGTGCGTGAATGTCAATAAAATGGAATTATCATCAACTTCATGAAACTGCTGAGGATGACCATGCAATATGACAGAGCTCCAGCTACTAAATGGACCTTGTGAACTACGGGGCTGGAAGAGCATTTATCTTGCTTTTCTCATTATGGAGTTCAGAGGCAGATTATCATTATATCATTGTTTTTATTACTATCATTGTAATTTTTCATCATTTTGTCTTTGCACAAAAAAAAACAAATAATACATTTTGCAGGAGCTGATCACCCCTCCCAACCCCAAACCCACCACTACAGTTACAGTTTGCTCAAAACACATTTTAAATCAATGTAAATTACAGCAATGTAAAACAAAATAATGTAAATAAAATCAACCCTGAAAGAGATAATATAACAGCAACAGCCAGAATAATAATTTGAATCCAATACCCAGCACCTTAATACATGAATCAACTTTGAAAGAAAAATCTGACGTATTAAAAACTGAAAGAAAAATAACGAAAGAAAAGTTAGGTACAACCAGCTGACGGGACGCAGCATCATCCCCATCGCCTCCTTTCTCTGACCCCGCCCGTGCGTGTGTGTGTTTCTTCTGCGTTGACAAAATGGAGCATCAACGCAAAGCGAGAGAAAGGAAGTGACGTCTTCTGGTTTGTGGTTTTGAACGTGAACATGTGCTCTGATACGAGAGCGTTTTGGCGAAGAAGGTTTTTCCTGCTTTCTCTTTCTGCTTCAAGCCAGTCTGGACCGATAAGGCCTTTGAACAAAAACAACAGACACATGAAAAGAAAATGGCCAAAAACTTGGACGCAGTAGTCGTCGCCACCACTATCATCATCATCCTTAAATACACTGATAACTGCCGTCTGCGGGGGGGGGGGGGGGGGGGGGGGTTTGTGTTTAATCCGATACACTGAGTTGTGTGCTAAGGGTGCACTACACCGAAAAAGGCAGCAATGATATGATCTGACATGACCCTTCACCCCCCCTCCCAAAAAAAACTAAATGACATCTGTACAAACCCCCAAAACTTCCAACGACACAAAAAAATATATTATCAAATCAAAAGTAGAAGAAGAAAAATAATTCACCATTCGTCGATTCTTTTTTTTTTTTCCTCCAGTGATCGTTTATAATACACACACACACACACACACACAAACTGTTGTGTAGCAGAGAGCGTGTGTGTGTGTGTGTGTGGGGGAGAAACGGGGACAACAAATGCGTTGGTTCAGGGTTGACATTCTGGATATGAAGGCGTGATGCCAACCGAAGTGATACCAACATTAAGGAAAACAAAAATACAAATAAATCATTCAAGCATTTATGTGCTGACAACAAAAACAAACCCCAAATCTACAATGAAAGACAACATAAAAACCCATCAACAACCCCGTCCACGAGCCTCCCCAGTGTCCCTCTTTTCCAGTGCACAACTCTTTTTCTTAAAAGCCATAAAAGAAGAAACTAAATTAAAAAAAAAAAAAAAAAGTACAGACTTGAAACCACCTTGAAGCCCGTACGGTCGACGACGTCATCATCAAGTCTGACTGGACTCCTCAGACTTGATGGCGTGAGAGGAGAGGGAGGAAAAAAAAAAGGGAGTGAAGAGGCAAACAAGATGGATGTGTTTGTGCTGAGTTGAGTTTGAAATTAGATGGAGAGAGGGTGCTGAAGAGTGAGTGTGTGAGGGGTGAGGAGGAGGAGGAGGAGGGAGGTGGTGGGAGGATGGATCAGGTGGATTGTTAAAAGTTCCTTTTTGTGTGGGAGGGGAAGCTTGGGTGGGCGAGTGGAGAGGGTCCTTTAACCAACAGCCAAAAATCCATCAATCTGTAAGTGTGTGTGTGTGTGTGTGTGTGTGTGTGTGTGTGTGTGTGTGTGTGTGTGTGTGTGTGTGTGTGAGAGAGAGAGCGAGACAGTGGGCTTCAGCAATCAAAGTCCTGGCTCAGTTGGAGTCCATTACGTGTTGGAGGAGGATCAGAACAAATTTAATCAGAACTCCAGCAAAATAAAGCTCCGAACTTCCTGTCACTCATTGCCACGTGTTGAGAGTCAGAGAGAAAGTAGAATTTTGTTTTTTCCAGCAAATCCTCCACCCTTTTTATCCTCCATCCATCCCCAATTCTTTACCCGGGTCCCCCCCCCCCCATCCCAAAAAAAAGAGAGACCTGGCAGCAGGACCGTTCCGACAAACTGAATAAATAGCAGGAAGAAGGGACAGGAGTGGTCAGAGCGATCAAAAGTGTGACGACTAAAAAACAGAGAGCAGATCGAACATGCAGAAGAGTGGAACGTCTAAGTAGAACGTGAGAAAAAAAAAAAACCAGCAGGGAAGAGAGAAGACCTCGGTCTATAAGTACTTCACAACTCAGAGGAAATCAACTCAGAGCTTCTAAAGGCGGGGCCTCGGGAACTTAAGGAACAAAACTCCTAGAAAAGAAACGGTTCCTCGTCTCAGAGAAGCAACAGCCCTACTTCAGACCTCTGTCCACATAACAGTCGTGTTATGTTTTTTAAAGTGATCCCCACCCTTTAGCTTAACTCCACACTGCCCCCCCCCACACCTCGCTTATAGCATCATCCTCATCCCCACCATCGCCTCCCACCTCCACGCTTTAATCTCATCCCTCCCCGCGGCTCCTCCGCACTCACAGTTTGAGCTCGTTGGCGATCTTTGAGGCAATGTTCTTGAAGGCGATGGATGTGCCCGAGATCCGCTTGAAGCGCACGCCGTTGAGGGAGAGCCGCGGCAGCTTGCACACCTCCATCTCCCACTGGACGAAGTCGTCGCGCGCCGGGTTGCCCGACACGCACAGCAGCATGTAGCGCTCGCGCAGCTCGTACTCGCAGCTGTTGGAGTCGAGGACCTTGCGGATCTCGCGCATCATCTCCATGGGCTCCATGGACGACGTGGTCTTCATGGACCAGGTGAAGCGGAGCGAGCGCGGCTTGGTCGGGTCCTTCTGGCCGCCGATGGCTGGAGGGGTGCCGGTGCCGCCTGAGAGGAAGGGGGGGGGGGGGGGGGGGAGAAGAGAGAAAGGAAACTTCTGTCACCGACGAAGACGTTGTGGAAAGATGGAAGATCCCGTCTGCTACATACAGTCGGAGGACTCTTGAGAGCCGTTATGAGGACCCTCCTCTGGACATAAACTCGACCCGTGACTGTAGAAATAAACATACCGGTGTTAACAGATCCTGGCGAGGAGTTGTTCTCGTCATTGTTGGAGGAAGAGGAGAGAACGCCACCCGACGTCTTCTCAGACTTGTCCACCGTGCTGCTCAACATCGACCTGGGTGAGGGATGGGAGGGTGAGGAAGAGGAGGAGAGAGGCGCGAGGAAGAGGGTGGCGAGGATAAGGAAAAGAGAGAAGAAAAGAGAAGAAAAGTGTGAGAATTCAGAGAATTATTTAAAAAGCAGAGACAAAAAGGAGGGAGGAGGAGGGAGAAATGGAGGGATGATTGAGAGGAAGAGGGAGATGATGAGGTCGTGAAAATGAATGGAGACAAAAAAAAGCAAAAAAGTAAATTTAAGGACCCCCGTGTGCATTTGTGTGCGCATATCTCTCCGATGTAGATTTACATCAGAGCGTGTGAGACGGTGAATTTAAAGTCTGCTTGCACACAAACACACATTTGGGTCCTTGAACTCTGATTAACCCCTCACACACACACATGCAGGTCAACCTCCACACCGGCACGCTCACTCTCGGGGATGCTACCATTCACTGCTGATCTCCTGTCCCCTGATTGGTTAAGCCGTTATATCACCATCACCAACCAATTACACCCCCCCCCCCCCCCCCCACCCACATTCACAACAAGCTCAGAGATCATCTACTGATTGGCTCCAGTCTACTGATCGGCAGGCGGGGTTTGTTTTTTGGTAGAGTCTGGGGGGGTTTTAGGGTTTTTTTCGGGCTCTGTATCTCACCTGCTCCCCTCATCCCGACCCTCTCCCTCATACGGACTCCTCGAGAAAAATCAACACAAGTTTAGTCTTTTTGAGGGCTAAGAAGCCAACAACTGGACTCTTACACAGATAGAGGGAGAACAAAAAAAATCAGCCGGCTGAACACCGTCGCGCTGCTCGCCGTGCCCGCCTGAATGTTCCAATCCAACCGAATATCTCATTTGCACTCCACCGACTGTTTACAATTTAAGTCCAGAGCCACTCAGAGGACTCTGCGGCCCACAATGCACCTCCCAAATGCCGGTCCACTGTGAGTGATAAGCACTGTGTCGCAGCTCCTCAATGAGGAGACGTCACAAGATGAGTTGAAAAGATGAGTCAATAAAAGGAGGCATTCATAAATTCATGACTCAGCGTTTGTATGTAAAGTCATTTTTAGTAACGACTCGTTTCAATGTTTTAAACATAACGGTCACTTATGTTGTACCAAGGCTCAGTAATTTGATAATCAGAATTGAACTCTTTCCAACCAGGACCAGAATGGGATGGCTTGCAATAGATTTGATTGGAACAGAATGAAATGATGGGAATGCGATGTAGTACGGAAGGGAATGCGAGATGGACCGACTCGGACCGGGACGGAATGGTTTGGAACAGAACGGTCGGCTCAGTGAGGGCGAGTCGTGCGGTGCGGCTAAAAAAGGAGGTTAGGCTCATTGTTGACCCCGGCACTGCATTTAAAAACCTCTATTAGTAACATTGGACCTACACACAGGACTGTTCAACAACCCGGTACAACACACATGTAACACACACACACACACGTTCTCTCTCATACCAGCAGACAAGACACACGTAACAGAGAAACACAAAGACACATGCAGACAATGGAAGGAAAGAGACACACATGACAAATTCAACAGTTTATGGTCTGAAATTCATTCGGTTGTGGGAAAGACAACATTTTCTGTTTTGCCCCATTTAAAAAAATCATGTATACCGGTAGTACCTTCTGCAACGGAAATATGGTTAAAGATAGAGCACATGGGGAATGACAAGTGGAAAACACAAGGATTCCTTAAATAATAAAAGGTGAATTGGTGAACAATGTAAAATGAAGTAATTTGTGCCATTCTGCATGCTCTGTATGATTCAGCTAAATATGCGGGGATGCAAAATGGCTCCCAAAGGAGGGGAACTACGGCATCAAAGGGCTGATAAGATTAGGTACTTCTACAGATGTATATTTTTGAGGCAGATTCATTATTTCTCCCTCTCATATTTCAAATGTAGTCACTGATGAGAAAGGCTTTGCTTCAGTATTACAACTTGTAACCAGCAGGTGGAGCAACGGTCCGGATTACAAGGAGAAGTGCTCCACCTGCTGGTGAACAGCAGACAACACGCTCTAAAGCAAGTGTGTGTGTGTGTGTGTGTGCATACATCAATGTAAGTGTGTCATCGTGTATTCATCTGCATGTGAGACAAGATGTGTGCTCATGTTCAGGTTTGTGTGCAAATGTGCATGAAGTGTCTTCTGTGTGTGTGTGTGTGTGTCCACAGCATAAAAAAGGTATTTTCCAGCCACAGTAGGTCAAAGCCATCCAGTTCTGTTGCTGCTGCTGTTAGAGAGCCAGTGCCAGAGTGAGAACAGAGCGATGAAAGAAAGGAAGAGTGCAGCCTCCAGAAAAAGAGTGCAGCCTGAGAAACACTGCAGCTCCGTCCCTCCCGGGTCCTCTCCTCCTCCTCCATCACAACTACCAACTACAGCCACGGACTTCTTATTATAAATCACTTCCCCCTCGTGGGGATCATCACAAACTTGCACCACAAAACTAGACACGCGTCTCCGGTCTCCAGCTTGATTTTAGTGACCGAACCGATAAACGCAGAGGTTTGGATGAGTGGTCGTTTGGGAGGTGGCGTTAGCTGGGATGATGGTTAGCGACATTTAACACTCCTGGGTTGAATGACACGGCTTATAACAGCGTAATAAGCTGAAATCTCCCATCTTCTTTGCTCTCTCATGTGCTTATGGATTTGGATTTTCTATTAACCTCAAAAGAGGCACAACATTACCTGTGTCAGAAGCTAAGAAAGGGTTGAGGGTAGAAAGGGAATAGTTTGATCTATTGCAACATCAAGACTCGACCTGAATCTGGGACGCTACCGGGGGATAAGCACTCACACGCACACACACGCTACCTGGTGAATATGAGGAATATGCATGAGGAGGAGGAGGAGGAGGTGGGTGGGAGGGACGATGTAGGGACAAAGAGGAAGAGGGGTGAGGTGTTATTGTGCCGCGTGATGATGGGGTGAGTGAGTTAAGTGAGTGGATGGGTGAGGGCGAAGTTAGTCAAAATGAAATCAATAAAAATATGGCACGCAACAACCAGAAGGCTCAACAAAAAAAGAGGCCAACCACAGAAAAAATAGGAGAAAAGATGAGGCTCAAGATGTCAACAAAAAGCTGCACGAAACACCAACAGGGGGAGGAAATATATATATATATATATATATATATATATATATATATATATATATATATATATATGTGTAAAATATATATGAAGGAGAGAATATACGTATATATATCAAAAGGGGTTATATTTAACGTTGGGGGTGTTGCCTACCTTCTCGGAAACCTGAACGAGAGATTTCTACAAAAACAAAAGAGGGATAAAGAAAGAAAGAGAAACAAACGTATATATAAAAACATAGATTCAGAGCGTTCCTGCAGAAGACAAGCTGCCCTCTGAGCAGCAAACTTCAAAGCACACTGTCCAACATGAGCCAGGCTCATTTTGAGACTGAAGCAGCAAGCACAACCAACATTACATAACCGAAAGGAATAACACAAAATCAGTGTTGAAATGTGAAATCACTGGTGTGAACAGACAATATTAAAACACACAACAGAACACCGTAGGAGGGGTTTAATGAGCGGTGTGGAAAAACAATTCTATTAAGAGAACCAGTTTGAACACACCCCCCCCCCCCCCCCCCCCAACAGCAGTCCTGGGTGATCCTGAAAAGAAGTGCTTGTGAGGTGAAAAGCTCAACTGTGACAACGGTAGTGAAAACCACCTCCTACACACAGACAAAGACACATTTCAAATGGAAACGACAGGTTAAGCAACAACGTAATCTCAAACACACAATGAGGAACTTAATCTGGCGCGCACACGTACGCACACACACGTACGTACGCACACGTACGCACACACACACGTACGTACACATAGACCGGAGAAGCGTCACTCTCCAGATCGAGCAGGAAAATGCAGTGGTGAGGTTATATGATACGTTAATAAAACACATAGCTTTAGTGTATATAAATAAATATATACGTGTGTGTGTGTGTGTGTGTGTGGTCAAACTGTACAACTGCAACACAATCTCTCTGTCTCCACCGCCTCTACTTCCTACAAGCACGCCAAGTTGTGTGTGTGTGTGTGTGTGCCAAGGTGTCCCACTAGCAGTATTTATAGTTGAGGGAAAAGTGATATCTCCGGTGTAACCATGGATACTGTCGCCACGGAGCTACAGTATCTCTGAGTGGGAGGCCTAGAGAGAAGATGTGCCTGTACCTCCGCCACACACACACACCACTTTGATCGTCCTCGATTTCTGTGGTGTTTAAAGCTAAAACGCCCAGAAACGCGAGCAGACACTCTTTTACCCACACACTTCATATTGAACCGCGAGAGCTGCTCGGTAACATGTGAACCTCACCTGCTCGCTCAGCTGTTCAGTATTTCATGGCTCACTTGGCCCTTCTGCTCTCCACCTGGCTCTTTCCTGCCACCTTTAAACCTTCACTTCCTGTCCCCTCCTCTCCTCCCCGTCTTCCATTCCTCTCATTGTAACACGTCAGCCTCGCTGCTCCTGCGTACGTCGCCACTGCAGTCTTTTACTTTTCATCTCACTCGGACTCAGCTGCGTACAGACGTAATCACCCTTCATACATGAACTGGATCAAACACTATCTGACCCTTTTTTTTATGGAACTAGTAGAAACCAATGGACACTGTATTGAAAGAGTTGGTTAATACTACATTACTCAGGTTGTTATAACCACGGTGTACTTTCTTAACCTCATTGTCTTTACACAGAGAAGCTACAACACTGATTCCACTTCCAGAGACAATTACAAAAAATGAAATAGAAGTCCAGCAGTGATTACAATCAGGTTCCCATAAAAGTAGTTTTACTGCTGCAACCTGCAGTGGAGGACGGAGACGAAAACTGGGCCAGACGTGGAACCAAAACCAAAATTACTCCTCAGTCACCACCGCTCCAAAACAAAATTATAGAGGAGACGCAGCTGTTGCCTTCCTCCCTTCCTCCCCCCCTCTTTCTACTCTCAGCAGAGTTACAGATCAGCACAAGTTTCGTGACGGGGATGAGAGGAGACCCAGTGATGACATGGACGTACGCTGCGTTATTCTCCAGAGGAAACGAGCATGTGAAATGACTCGTAACGTAAACCTAGCAATTTCCTCTATGAAGCTCAGACCTCAATACTCAGAAAAAGCATCAAACTGTACTTGTGCTGCAAAGTAGCTGGATAATAAATAGAACAGCTGCTACCACGACGGCACTGCACTGAGCTACAAACCTGCTTCCTCTGCCACATGTCCCGTCTGTCTTGCTACTACTTCTCAGGTTACAATCTTAAACTTTTAACCCTTCCCATTGTCTCCCGCCTCTCCTTTCTGCCACTCACCTGCGTACAAACTTGGATGTGAACTTGCTGAAAATCCCCGTGGCGCCATGCGTCCTCCGGGCCTGGCTGTTGCCGTGTGACAGTGACGGGGACGCGGGCCCGCCGGGGTAGGCGGAGCCCTGCTGGTCCCGGGCACCCCGCTGCTGGCCCGCGTGGAATGTGCTGCGGATGCCCACCCCTCGGGAGAAGTTGGTACGGTCCGACGCGGCAGCGCTGCTGATGTTGTGGGCAGATGGGGAGGCACCGGGCGCCCGCTGAGTCGGGGCGCTGTAGGAGGAGGAGTGGGAAGAGAGAGAGAGGAGGAAAATGGAGCGAGGGATGGTGAAGAAAAGGTGAAACAGAAGGAGGGGAGGGTGCAGAAGAGCAGAGGGGTCGGATGTGGAGAAGAAGAAGAAAGAGGTGTGAAAAGATTGGAGGGGGGATTGGGAAGAGGTTGGAAGGTGTGATGACAGAAGAGGAGGTGGAAATGTAGAAGAATTTCACAGGAGACAAGAGAAGAGAAAGCAGGAAATGAAGACGTATGAAAGAGGAAGAGTGGGGAGAATGGAAGGAACAAAGTGAAAGAATAGGAAGAAGAAAGTTATAAAAGAGGGGATGGGAGTGTAGAGGAGGGGGAGAGGGACAAACAGTTAGACAAGGAGAGGAAAATCATTTCCTTCTGATGTGCTACTTACCTCAGTGTAAGATCTTACAAGTATCTATGTCTGTTCAACGTCTGCTCGTCCTGATGTTTCAGATAATCCCTCAAGTCAGTCCAGTCAATAAAATCACATGAGGTCACTGACACACACACATACAATCCTCTTTACTTGGACCGTAGGGCAAAGCATCACTGACCTCCAGCTCACACACACACACTACTGAGTTAAAGGTTTACATTTGCTTTGTAATGTGTGTGTGTGTGTGTGTGTGTGTGTGCGCATCTTCCACGCCAGCGTGTAGCAGCAGTACACCTGCAGCAGACGGCCAACACAACAAACAGAAATGGCAAAAGCACACACACTGAAAGATAAGAAAAGGAAAATACAGTAAAAAAATAAATAAATAGCGTGTCATAAACACATGAAGTGGAATAAGTAGAACCGTTCCCTGTAGAGGGCTGCAATGGGACTGGGACACCACATAACAAATGTGGGTCGTCAACATTATCATCGCCTGACAAAATGTTATCTGTGAAAATAGGAAAGGCTGTAATTACTAGAATTAAGCATTAAAACCAATAAGCCAGAACATTCAGTTTCAGTTCATTTTATGTCTCTCACTTGTTCAATTTCAATCGCTCTCTTCTTACACTGGAAATTTAGTCTGTAGCAGAATTAGTTTTACCGATCAAGAAGGCGGGGCATCTTTTAAAGGCGGGTAGCTGAATAACTGCATCGTCGGTTACTATGTGCCGCTTGTCCCTGTGGGATGGGCTTAGGGTTGAACGGTGTATCTGCTGGAGCACGCAGGTCACAGATCAGCTGAGTCCCATGCAGACCTCGAACGCACTCAACACGACACAGAAAAAAGAAAGAGTCGTGAACCGCTTCAAACACATCCTTTGAGTTGATGTGTTGAAGTTGTGCACCGAGGACGAGATACACAACGACACAGCTCTTCTATGCATACGGGTTTAGTGGGGACCTCTGTGACATATTATCGTGATGAAGATGACTGGGAAGGACTACATGTTGCAAAGAGGAATAATATAATATCTTCTTCTAATGTGTTTCATCATATGGAAGTATTCCATAGTTACTTAAGGAAAAAAGAGCAGTAACAGGTGTGTTAGAAGGCGGTGTGGCGTGAGGTTTGTTGTACACTTTCTGTATTCATGGTGCAGCTGGTGATGATTTTCATGCTCGGCGTACTTGATTTGCGTATAGTAGACTGCACCTCTACCTTATACAAATGTGGAGCTGTCTGTGTTCATTACGGTACATCATGAATACTCAAAGCAGGTTTGTTTAAAATAATGGAAATTCATGAGAATGTGATTCGAAACTCATTTTCCAGAGGGGGACATGCTGTATAAAAAAATAAACTGGAATGGGTGGGACTTTCGGGGCACAGGCTATGTACTGAGAAAAAAAAAGGGGCCTATTCCTCACTTAGGGTACAGTCTATGTGTTGGAACGGTACCTTCTCTCCAGCGTTCCCAACCAGGTTCTGAACAGCTCACAGCTGAACGACGCATGCAACAGAACAAGACTTCAACATGGAGCAGACAAATGCACATACAGCCAGAGGTCCACCCCGACATTTCAGCCTGACATTTGGGGTGGGGGGGGCGGGGCTTCACAAGAGTCTAGTTGTCAAAAAAAAGAATGTGTGCGCATGTGTGTGTGTGTGTGGGGGGGGGGGGGGGGGGGGGGTCTCTGAGGCGGAAGTGAAATGCCACTTGCAAGTATTTAAGGTGGCAGAAGAACATATTTAAAGACCTACCACCACATATTGTGACACGTGGCTGAATATCAAAGTAGCCCATGAAGCAGACACCATCAAGCAGGCGAGCTCCACAGCACAGCAACACAACAAAGCACACACGCACAAGTGGAGCAGACAGCAAAGACACACAGATGACCAACGAGACACAGTTAGGTCATCGCTCCTGTTCTTTCATTCTCGGAGACGTGCAGCAGTGAAGGCAACGCTGACTGGACGAAGACGGGGTTCTCCCAGGCAACCTGTCAACTGAAGCGGCTCTACGTAACAGACCGAGGCTGCATGAGAGAGCACTTGCCAGCTGTGGGATCCTTAAAAAGGGACTCCACTTCTTTACACAGGATGGAAATTCACTTGTGCGAGCCAGGGAAAATCCTTTCGTCGACAAACGCAACATGTCAGAAAACCAAATAAACAAAACATTTCATTGTAAGCGCCTATTTGCATAACGTAGTGACCGGCGCTCTGTTCAAAACAGCACGATAGTGACGCCATCCAACCTTCGACACGCACTCTCAATAATGCAGCGTACAGCTTAGAAACTTACCTGTAAATGTCAACGTTAATCATTGAGGAATGTTTTTGTCGTTGTCAATATTACAACGTCTGTCCCTTGGTTGGTAAGCTACAGCAAACAGATCTCGTCTGTTAACATTGTGCCCCTGATGGCTTAGAAGCTAAAAGAGTCATTTTATCTTTAAAGACTTTTCTCGTTCTTTTCGTCCCTTTAGCAACAACATAACATGACCAGTAAATTAGGTTTTACTTTGACAGCCAATAACCAAGCCTTTATAATGGTCTGGTCTGTTTCTTAGCTATTGACACCCCTGCGTGTGGAAACCTGATCCCTGCTGGTCCATAGATGTCTCTTCTCTGAATTTGTCTGTTTCTTTCCTGTCAGACGTACAGCACAGTGAAGAACCGGCTCGTCTTGTTCTCAAGCTCCGGCCGCTCAGTTATGGCCCGCTGGGTAGTGGGAGGCTCGAGACCGACAGATTGGCCAAGACAAGGGGCGTCAACATCTCCACACTGAGCCGAGCGGCCTTCTGAGTTCCACAATCTACTTCCTGTCTGTTGCTAAGTAACTGTTGAGTCCATGACGGCTGGTCTCAGCAATGCTGCTCTCAATGGTCTCATGCTGTAAAAGGAATAAATATCTAAAAAAAAAAATATATATATATATATATAAAAAATATAAAATATAGTAGTCCCTTTAATCTAGCAGTGATGGAAGACCAATCATTTTACCCTCTCTTTATCTCTACTTCTTCATTTCTATCCATCGAGTTCTTGCGGAAAGGATGATCTGTGCTGAGTAAAGTGGTACGTGCTGAAAGGGGCTGTGAACATGTGTCCGTGAGTGTGAGAGTGAGTGAGAGACTTGCCTGGGCCGTGGTGCGTGCACGTCAGAGGGGCATGGATGATTGGAGGAGGACAGGGACTTGTGGTGGCGGATACGAGAAGAGGACGAGGTGGAGGAGGAGAGGACGGCAGCGGCCGAGGCAGTGGAGGCGCGGGAGCCTGGCATGTTTAGGCTGGGAGGAGGAGGGAGGAACAGGAGGAGTGCCCCGCCCAACGCACGCGCACACACACACACACACACATATATATATATGCAGACAGACCGAAAAACGTGACAGACGCAGGACAAACACACGTCACACAATCAGACATACACACGCGCGTGACACATACATTCACAAACACCGGGCGGGGTTTGTGTGTGGATGGGCGGGGTGGGGTGGGGGGGGTGAGGTGGAGCATGGTTAGAGGCAGCACTTATCAAACACGGTAAGGGGGGAGAGGGAGGGGAGGGGGGGAAGAGCGGAGGAAGTAGAGACAAAAAAGAGACAGAAAACACAGCAAAAGGACTCGAGCAAAGAGGAAAAGTTGGTATTTTTTGCCGCTAACGTTGCTTCATCGTGGTTCCACAAAAACAACAATCACAAACCACGAGTCAAAGGCTTACTGTGTTCCTTTGTCTTTTCATGTGAGATCCACATGAGCACAAAAGACCAACTTTAACACACACTTTGGCTCGAAAGACTGAAAACACACTCGAGGAATGTCAGGTTCCTCACAAATCACCACATAAAGACTTCAGACAACGCAGTGTTTCACTAGTGCTCCTCTGCAGGTCTAAATATCTGAAACAATATATTATCAACACAGTTTGAGGTGGAAAAATAACATTATTCTTACGAAGCCCTTTCATTGTGTGAAGTTATCTTTAAGTCCTTGCTGCTTCTTTCTCTTTTGTCATCTTTGTAAGAATTGTTCTCTACAAATAAAGTTGTATTATATTATGTATACAACATAAAGTTTTTTGTTTAATCACTTCATCAAGAAAATGATCTGCAGATGAATCAATCTTAAATTGCAACACAAGACATACAGTCAGAATCTGAATTCAAAGCATTTAGCGTTTGTTTTTTCTCAGGAGAGCAGGGCATGTTAGGATGCCGAGCTTCTCCGCGATGACACGGAGATGTTTGTGAGCTGCACTCACTGTCCTGCTGTGACATAATCACTCTGACCTGCGACCTCTGCGTTTTATGGATGTAACCGGTCTCGTGACGGGTTACTTCTGCCTGTCAAGTCCCTCACTTTCCCTCTCCAGGCCCTTCCTCTCCCTTTCTACTGCCAACAATCTAAACTAATACCTTACACCCATTAAGCTTATTGAGTTACTTAAGCAAAGAACGCTGGCTGTTTCCGAATCAGCACGGTTGCTACAGGCTACAAAGGTCGGCACATTACCGACAGCTCCAACTCGACTTTGTCCACACACAGAGAAGGCGACACAGTAAGAGACGGGGGAGAGCGGTACCAGAGGGAGGGAGATAGATGAAGAGAGAGCCATTCATAGAGATCAACCAAACAGCTGTTAATTACACAGAAAACAAACACATAGCTGAGAGAAACGCACGCTGCTTCTGACAGATTAGTACGGCTGGTGATGGAAAAACAACAGCATTTACTGGACGACCCGGTGTGTGGCAAGAGTTAGAGCATGTGTGACATGTATGTTTAAGCTTGTATGTGTGCAGCCTCAGTGTGTGTGTGTGTGTAGATATTCTTGTGTATCTGTAAGCCTATTAAGAGGCCAGTACAGAGATCATATAGAGGTAAGAGTTAATATTCCATCACAAGTCTTCCTAATCTCCTTAGAGAGAGAGAGAGAGAGAGAGAGAGAGAGAGAGAGAAAGATTAATATAAAGACAAGGAGGAAGCTAGGAGAGAGGGAAAAAAAGGAGTTGCCAAGAAAATGTGAATGACTTAAGATCCAGAGGGACGAGAGCTCAGACGCAGATAAAAGAACACCAAACGAAGAACATTAGAAGAACACAGAAAGGGAAAAAAGGAAAATTGGGGATCGGGAGGGAGTCTAACAAGTATAAAAGCCAAAAACGTCAAAGCATTAATGATGGATCAAATAAAGTAACTTCAAAATCAAAGCAGATGACAACCACTAAGTTAGCAAAGCTAATAGAACCACAGTGCTAAAACACACACACACACACACACACAATGCTGTCTCAAATGACCACATCGTCACTGTGCAGTGCTCAGTATGAAGGACGGTGACAAAAGGGAAAAACGACTTATCAGACTGACCAGCCTCGATAATATTTAATGTTGTGAGTCGTGCACTATGTTGGAAAATGAAGGAGTCATTTGAGACTGATTCATGAATAGGTAATAAAGCAGTAATGACAATGAACACTGCGTGGTAGCAGGGATTATGCTTTGGCTTAATGTTTAATGCTCGTGACGAAGCACACAAAGCATATGGCTGGTTAGGCATGAGGGATGTGGGTGTAAGTGTGGACGCTTACGAGGCGCATTAAGCGCCAGCGGCAGACGATCCCGCTCATCAAACTCGAGGACTAACGACGCATCGCGTAAAGGTGGGTTTTTAATGGCCTAAAGTGAGGAGGCAATAAAGCAACTCCAAAATGGACAACACGTCTTTGTCCATTGTTGAGTTGTTTAAATTTAGGAAGTATGAAATGAGAAAGGGGAAGAGGGGGGGGAATGTCACTCTTTGACATTTCCCAGTACAATTAAAGACGGGTGAAAAAGAGGGGGCGCTTGAGCTATAGCTAAATCCAATGGTAGACTTCATGTCATTTGTTGTACTATATTAATGCTTTTTACTACTAAAATATTATTTCCTTTTTGGTCTTTTTTTTTTTTATACCTTCTAAAACCTCTAACCGGCTATCCTTGATTTGACTTCGAGCATAAACTTTGATTAAACTACAAGTCAAAGTTCATTAGAAAAAAGAATATTTTACTAAAGGAACAGAAAGAAGGACAAGAATTTAAAGGACAAATGAGGTCTCCGTGTGTCAGCATATGTCAACCTGTGTGTGTCCATCGAACCCGGCCTCGGCTCTGACTGGCCGTCCTCAATCAGACCATCATGGGTAATCTGTAATCTACTGGGGGTTTGTCCTAAATTCTCAAGGGAGCCTGGTTTCCTTGTCCAGGAGGGCTCACCCCAGCCCCGGGGTAGCGCTGCGGGCCCTCCCTGAGCCAGCTGGCAGAGCTCCGGAGAGCACCAACCAAGGCCTGGGATCCAGTCATTGAGACAGCTGTGGGACTGCTTCATTCACAAACCATGGAGTGTGTGTTTATATTATGTGCGTGCTAGCAAAGAAGCAGGGTTGCCTCACTGTAACTACTTGAGTTGCTGATGACAAGAGAGAAAGAGTGTGTGTGTGAAAGCGGCTGTATGTAACTGCCCATCTTTTTAAAAACATCTCCATTGTATGTGTGTGTGTACCTGTCCTTGCCGTTCTGGATGCCCTGACCCAACATGGCTCTCTCCGTCAGAGGAGAGTTCCGACTGCGACCAGTACCGGTGGACAGGATGCTATTCTGAGGGGAGAGGGGCACAAAATAAGAAGAACGTTAGAAACATGGAAATGTTTCAGACTGAGGACGGTTAGCAGTAGTCAGAGGACGGAAATGACATTGGAGGTGACCAATTATTACTTTAACAGCCCCGAGCAAGCTTCCCGATCAGCACGGACAAATCACCTTAATTGCCTGAACATTAATTAAGTCTTCACTGCACAATCAATTCACCCCCCCCCCCCCCCTCCAGCATTATTTTGGGGGAATTGTCATTTACAGGCCCTGCACTCCCACACAGGTGTTTTCCATCACTCCGCCTCACACACAAGTTATCCGCCCAGAATGCGGTTGGGTGGAGCTATCTGGCTATTACACAATATCTGCAAAGTCCACATACTAGGTCATAAAAATGATAAAAGTCTAAGATGGCCCGCCCTAACAGGGTGCGACTGAATTAACAGGAGAGTGACAGAGATGTCAATCAAAAGCAGTCTGCACACGCCCACATAGTCCTGAGAGGAGGCGTCGTCGGGTTATGTTAAATGAAAACAACAGTGCAGGTGAACCAGGGAGACGGGACTTTAATTTCACGTGGCAGTCTACACACAATCTGTGTTTCAAATTATTTTGTTGTCTGACATTGTTGAGGACGTTATAATACAGCCTTGAGGGTTCTTAAGTGGTGCCTCATAAGGGGAACACAGAGCTGGGTGGTACTGAGCGGTTACAAAAAAGGCATTTTCACAGAAGACATTTTGATATGTCACTGTGGGAAAAAGCACAGGTGCAAATAAGAAATTGAATGATGGCTGAATTCCAATTAGCTGCTTCAGTGTCAGGTTCCTTGTGGATGCTGAGCTCACGGTCACACTGTTATGGCTTACTGGGACGTCGAAATACAGGAATAATTGACGCTACTACCTGGGCTTTTTGTTACTATGACAAGTCAAAGTGTCTGCTGTGAAAAAGAGACCAACAGTTTTGTCTCAACAATGTTTTTTGGGTGTGTATAATTAGTGCACTTCAACCAGACAAATATAATGAGTCCCAGAAATTGACATCCCGCAACTATAATGTGGTTGTGAGACAAAGAAAAACCCAGTCAGATAGCGTAAACATCACCAAGCATAACCGTGAACATGACGCACACTTCTACTGTCTTACACTATGAAAACCATCATAGTTATATGAGCATGTATTTCAATTAGTTGAATTAGTAACGAGCATCTGTTTTGATCTTTGGACCACAGATTAAGATAATATACGGCTGAACTTATCTTACACTCAAGACTTTCTGAATAAAAACTAGCTTTCAAATTTCTCTAGAATTTCCCAGCAGATGTTTTCCTATCAACCCACATCTGGACAAAGTTGCTCATGGTGGTTCCCTCCAATTGCAGTGTGTATTTAGTTTGTCTTTGTGGCTTTGTGCGTCTGTATTTGGTAATGACGGCGATGACGCTCTCATGTACTTTTTCATAGAAGCTTTGAGTGTTGCAAATGTCATGTCAGCAGCGTGGGTGTGTGGGTCTCACGGTGGAGGGCGTGGCGCTCTTCTTGCGGTCAGAGGGGACCAGAGGACTGGCTGGCACCTTGGTAGTAGAGCTGCCTGACGAACCTTTCCTCCCAGAATCCTCTCCTGCTGTCCGGTTGTCTGTTCGATCCCCCCTCTTAGAGTAGGAGGAGCCTAGAAAAAGACAGAGTGGGAGCGTATTAGAAAGGCCGTCACTTGCCGCGCTGTAGCCCGAGACATCTTCTGTCTTATCCCCATCCGGATAACAGCCTCTGAATACCTTTATTCAATTATTTACTTCACCTGCTTCAATGTGGCAGGACTAGAGACCATCCCAGTGTGCACCAAGATTGAAAACATATGATTCAATTTAAAAAGGTGTAAAAAATAGCTTTGTACGATCCGTCCACTTCTCGTAACCCTCTCTGACACACACACCAGCTTCGGCACCTTCCCCACACACACACACACACACACACACCGTGGTCGGTGGCTCTGCGGTTCTGAGGCTTCTGGTTGGACGACACACTGCGCTGCACCTGAGAGAGACAAAGTGCACGTGCAGGTCAGTGTGGTACTCTACATGTCAGAGCTGTTGGTCCAGTCACACAGGAAAGCTACAACACTGCTGGTTGCGTTGGTTCACCTGTACCTGTATGTAGGTCAACAGTCTAAAACCTCAAAATGAGCTACACCAGAGAAGACCGCCAAAGTGTCACTCGTGTCACTGGCTGGAGCTGGGAGACCTCGTTATGTGTTAGCAGAAGACATTATGTGTTCTCATTGTACCTTGTGGGGCGGGGAGGGGGCGTTTATGTTGCTTACATCAGATCCAGGCCGGGGCTTGATGCCACTTTCATCCAGCTGAGGGGGGAAAAAGAAAAACATGGAAATCTGGATACGAGTATCGGGAGGAGACGCAGAGAGACTGTGGTGAGGATACAGCAAACACAAAGGACTAAAAATAGAGCTTTAAAAAAAGCACAAATATATATAAACTTCAGAGATGAGAGCAAATTGTTTGTTGTGATGATGAAAGTGAAGCGCGACATTTTCTTGTACACATTGATGAACTCACAAGAGCTGATTTGTTTGACAGTTTCCTGTTTAACATCAGTGCAACTGCAGTTAAAAGAGCTCTGACAAACCAAGACTAACTGGCCTGGATGTGAAATAAAGGCGTGTAGGTGTGAGGAAGAAACCGTGTACCTCAGAGTTCCTATAGTCCAGTAGCAGGTACGCAGCCATCACATCATTGTACTTCTGGTTCACCAGCGAGTCCTGGATCTCCTCCTGAGAGAATCCCATCGTCAGCATGATGTCTGCACACACAAAAGCATAATTTGAATTCCTGCAGGTCCGTAACTCTCCTGAAGATGAATGTGTGTGAGAGGAGAAAAAAGAACATATTAACAATAAATACTTATTTTGGTGTGTTTCTGTTACTACCTGTCCTCCTGGGGTCTTTATAATCTGGCTGGGGTTCGATGTAGGGTTTGAGTTCTTCCTCCTCGTGCCCCACATTCATCCACCGGTCCCGCATTATCTGCTGCTGGGAGGAAGCCAACACAGACGAAGGGAGAGGGGAGAAATGAGATTTCAAATGCAACAGACGGGGCAAAGAGCAAAGGTTACGGAGCCAAAGAGGAGAGGAGAAAGAAGACTGAAGAGATTCGTTCAAAAGAGTCACCTCGGGACAAATTGGTGAACAATGGAAGGGATGCAGAAGTCCCATAAACTTGATGAGTTAATTTGACGTTATTCATCAGTTTGCTCCACTAATCTTAACAATTATTGAGTGATCAGCGGGATAAAAACTGAAGGGAAAGACTGAACCATATCAATCTGTTGGCTGCTTAGAAATGTAGAGAAACTTTAGGGTCGGTGTAAATGAAATAGTCACAGGACTAAATTCCAACACTAAAGCTAGAGTCTTCTTTCTATAATCATACAAGGCTGCCGTAACATTTAGTACGCCAAGAAGAGACTGGAGAAATGTGTTTCATCCAAACTGTTGATGGGAATCTGGTGCTCAGCAGCAGATAGTTATCTACCTTGTCTTCTTATTTTTTTGCTAATACCTTCCATATAAAACTAGTTCTGGTCCAATCACCTCTCAGTGAAACCACATATAGTAACTCATAACTCCCAAACTAACACGTGTTTACGATGTCTTTAAAAAGCACTTTACACTTCAGCAACAAACTCACATATAGCTGGTGAAGCGCGTCTGGGTCTACAGTATAGTACTGTACGTGCTACATACACCATTACATTAACAACTCAAAGACCAGTGGTCGAGCTATTCGGAGATGGAAAAGTTTCATTTAAGTTTTTGTCAGTCCGCAACTTTTTTTCCGAAATAAATATAAAGGATTTTAAATCAAGCGATCGAATGATTTTTCTTAATGAATCCAAAGCAGCTGAAATACATTTGAGAACAAAACAATAAGACGCAGTGAAGGCATTTTTAACACCATCCAGCTGTGTCTAACCACTGGTTTTTGAGCGATCATCGTGTGTGTGTGTGTGTGTGTGTGTGTGTGTGTGTGCGCGTGTGTGTGTGTGTGTGCGCGTGTGTGTGTGTTCGTGTTCGTATCAACAAAGCGCAGCGTACCTCGAGGCTGCCTCTTTTGGAGGGGTTCAGAATGAGGAACTTCTTGAGCAAGTTCTCACAGTCGGTGGACATGTAGAAAGGAATCCTGTATTTACCACGCAGCACGCGCTCCCTCAGCTCCTGGAGATGGACAAGAGCGTGAAAAAGTCAGCGGCAGAATCTGAAAATCCAGCTTCAAACATAAACACGATCCTGTAGGGGTCTTTAGCAACTTATGATTCTAATTTAATGAGACACTGGACAATAATGACTGCTTTTAACACTGCTGTAATGTATGTGACACGTTCTTTAGGAGCTCTCAGTACACCGTGAGGCATTGAATTAGCATAAAAATATATCTAATTAGAAGTGCTAGGGCTTATAAAATGACATCTGAAGTTGTACATTTTGCACTTTTTTGTCTGTGCATCACATTGACACATTTTACCTTTTATCATAGATATTCAAATCAGAAAACAGTGAGGCTCCCATCTGTTAAATACAGTCACACCAGCAATGCAAGTGTTAAACCAAACCACATACAGCAGGACGTAGTGCAAAGGTATACTGTACAAGCCTAAATATTAATATGATCACATTCAGTCATATCGCCCACTCAAAACGTGTCTACACTTCCAGAGTGACTCATGTTGGTACTGACTGAATGTGTGTGATAGGTGTGATAGGTGGAATGAATAATTGTGTTAAAACTATAGTTCACAGTGCTTCAACCCAACACGTTTCAGAGCCTGTTTGGTGCATAAAACCACCAAAACCCCGTTTGAAGACAAAGCACTTGGGTTGGCATTTAAATCACTTTTACACATTCACTCTCTCTTCAGCTTCTGCATTCTGCAGAGCAGAAGGAACAGAAACCGGCCTGACAAATATTACAACCACCCACAGAATACAGACATCCTCTTATGTAATGCACACACACACACACACACACACACACACACACACACACACACACACACACACACACACACACACACACACACACACACACACACACACACACACACACACACACACACACTCTCCTCTTCCTGACCTTAAGGTTCTGTCCGTCGAAGGGCAGCGAGCCGCTGACCAGCGTGTACAGGATCACCCCCAGGCTCCAGACGTCCACCTCGGGCCCGTCGTACTTCTTTCCCTGGAAGAGCTCCGGGGCGGCGTAGGGCGGGGAGCCGCAGAACGTGTCCAGCTTGTTCCCCATAGTGAACTCGTTACTGAAGCCAAAGTCGGCTATCTTGATGTTCATGTCTGCGTCCAGCAGCAGGTTCTCCGCCTGCAGACAGAGAGAGCGTTACATTATGCTATAGAGCTGTGGGATGTGAAGGGAAAGATTATTGATATGCTGGGATTCTACTTTTCTGAATCTTGTGCCAGGGAATGACACACAAATACTTCTGATATTTGAGATGGTCATGTGATGTTTCATTTTCCCACATACGGAAACCTTTTGCTTCCACGGGAAGAACAGAGCTACATAAAGTTTAGAGCTAGCTTGTACTAGAAAGGTGAACAAATAGGCCACCCTGTCATGCAGTGTCAGTGCAACAAAGACGTTCTCTGAAATGCAAATGAAGATAATATATTCCACAGACACATTTCTCTGGGGGGGAAACAAAACAACCCTCTGCTGGGTGACGGAGGACTTTTTCAGAGTGATGGCACGGGGCCGACAAGCAGCACACAATGGGCAAAGTGAGTTGCCACAATTTATTCCTGCGAGTGTGCGTTTCTATCCCGAAGCCTGAAGTGAGCCAGCGAGCAAGGAGGCTGGGGTTGCCTAGCAACAGGTGCGCTCTCCTTTTTACTCGCTCTGAATACTCTGTCGCGTCTGTGTGTGTGTGTGTGTGTGCACATCAAATACAAGACTGGCATCATGTCTAGGCTCTGACCTAATCAAATGAATTGAAATCATCTATAGCTTATCAACAACACCTCCAGTTGGCCAACACGATAATTGAAGTCCAGGAGCCGTTGGTATCGTCGACACAGCAGTATAAACTACACGTGGACCATGATTGCAGCCATGCTTAGTTTTTAAACCCCTCAGATCGAGAGTGGTTAGGGTAATGTGCAGGATGGTACGCATTACAGTAATGAGAACCGTCTCTCCTCCAGAAATCTTATTTCCCCCGCTGTCTATTTTTGTAAATGCCAACCGTCGTCTGCTAAAAGTAGAGAAAAAGTTTCATGACCTTGGTCAAAGCATTGGAAATGTTTATTATTGGGGAAAAAAACCCACTTTGAGATGAGAGGTTCCTGTATAGTTAGTGGAGCAGTAATCATGATAATGTCTTCTTGTCTACAGGTCGAGCTGCTGGCACAATAAGAGGATTTACAGCTCTGCATAATACTCAGAACAGAAAGGACCTGGAAGCATTAAACCTGTGTGTGTTTCATTTTTGCCACCAACTGATGTGCATCAAAGACAGCAAGGAAAATACATGGAGACAGAAGGAGAGGATCACCCAATAGGAGTATTGCATAGAAATACCGGTACATTGATGTGATTAACCTCTAGCTCGCATGGCCATGGGGGCAATGAGTTCATCTGAACAAGTCAAATCCTATGTGTGTGAGAGTGAGTGAGTGAGTGAGTGAGTGAGTGAGTGAGTGAGAGAGAGAGAGAGAGCTTGGGCTTTGACACTCAATGTAATTCAATAACGTGTGTTCTCACCTTGAGGTCTCTGTGTACTATACACTTCTGATGGCAATACTGCACCGCTGACACAATCTGGAGTGAGAAAGTGAGTGAGAGAGAGAGACAGAAAAGAAGTAAAAGACAGAGATTTCATCAGGAAGTACTAGGGATGCAAAATGTAAGTAATTCCCTTGACTGCTTCCATTTAATGATCACTATTAGATCATTAAAATAATAAAAACACTGAATGCATGTTTGTTTTTTGCTTTATACGCTTTTTAATAACATATATATATATATACATATACACATATACACACACACACACACACACACACACACACATATATAAATGCATTTTCTCCAACACACACCTGTCTGAATTTGGCACGGGCTTCTTTCTCCTTCATCCTGCCGTGAGCCACCAAGTAATCAAAGACCTCTCCTGGGAGACCAGAGAAAGAGCAGGAGAGACATTTTAGTGCTGGAACCTGATACTTGTCTCCTTAAAGCCGGAGTATTAAGTCAAGGGGACACTGACATTAAAAGTATTTTCCTTTAAAAACATTAAAATACAAATACTTAAACAACAACCTCCAATGTCAGTGTTTCTCAATGCAAAGGTGATATAGGTGGGCAATAACCAATAACCAAAGAGAACGAAACAAATCAAATAAAAACAGGATATTTGTATTATCCATCTTTTGGACAAAGTACTTTTTAGCCTGTACATAACAAGGGGAGGTAGTTCTTTCATTTGGGAACCATTTGTTTCGAACATACAGAGTGCCAAGCCTCAGGAGGAATGATTTCACAGTGACACGCACTCACCTCCACTCGCGTACTCCATTACCAGGTACAAAGTCTTCTCTGTCTCTATCACCTCAAAGAGCTTGACTGGAGGTGGAGAGAGAGAGAAAGGCAAAGACAGTGGATTGGAGGGGGAGGGAAAAGTAAAGGGAAGGATGGAAAGGTAAGAGTGAAAGCAAAAATAAAAGAGACAAGAGATTATTTGGATTCTGGTTGAACATATGACCTTAAAAGCACCAAGAAGTCTGGTGCTCAGTGTGACTCACCTATGTTGGGGTGATTCAGCATCTTCATGATCCTCACCTCCCGGAAGAGCTAGGAGAAAGGAAGTCAGATTTAGGTTGGTATATGTATGTGTCGATCAGAGTTGTAATCTTATTTGCGTCATTGCAAAGACTCCAGAATCAATATCAGTCACTTCCTGTTCACGGGCATATGGTTCAGTTTACTAAAAACAAACATTTCAAGCAATGCCAGTTACAAGCCCGAGGTCTGGCACCATTTAGGGTTTTGGGGTTCGGCTGTAAACTCTGACGTGTTAAGTCAAAGCACTGCGTAGTAATTCAATCAAGTCTAGCTCAGCGTCTCTTTCTGTGGTTAAGGCGTGAAGAGCGTTTGACTCATTGCTAATTACTTTCCTCTGACTCAGCAGATAAGGTCAAACTATCAACTATCAAATTATCCAGAAGACACACAGTGGACGGTGTAAACACTCTTAAAGTAACAGCTCAATCTGTCGTATTTACTCCGTCACAAATGTTTGTTCCATTCGAAAGACAACTTCTGTCTGAAGTAAATGCAACACACAGCCCGTCTCATCTCTCAGACCACCCCCCCCCCCCACCCCCGCCCGACATCAGAGGAATTATTCATACATTTTATTGAATTTATGCGTCGGCCCGGTCGGTGACTTTTCCATGTCTTTACATTTTCTTGTCTGCGTTGTGTGTATTCCTTATGTCTGTGGATGCATAAGTGTGTGTGTGTGTGTGTGGGCATATATGGTTAGAGAGTGTGCGTGTAAGTGGACAGACCCCACCCTGCCACGATCAAAAGAAGTAATTGCAGCTTGTTTCCTGTAATTAAAACTCTCTCTGAAAACTAGACCACTTCAGACAGACGGAGGGGGGAGAGAGAGCGAGAGAGAGAAAGAGAGATGGACAGGGGGAAAGAGAAAAGAGCAAAAGAGAAAAGACACATGGGGCAGGAATGGTGACTTGAAAATGACTTCTGAGAAAAGGGATAAGGAGGACTGAGGTTTGGATTTTGTGCCTGCCTGTGTGTGTGTGTGTGTGTGTGTGTGTGTGTGTGTGTGTGTGTGTGTGTGAGAGAGAAAGAAAGAGACCCACCTTCTGCAAACTGGAGGAGTTGAGCTGTGTCTTATCAATGATCTTTACAGCCACCTAGAAGCAAAACATGTATTATTACACTTTTTATTCATTAATCACAGTTTGACGCATCTCGCTCACACAAAGCTGCACAGTCACAGCCGGTGACCACAGCACACAGACAAAAATGATACAATCTCACAAAATTAAGAGATAAACACAATCACAGCGGGCCACAGTTGCACGATAAGGCAATATATAGACAGGGCTGAAGCATGGTTTATACCCATGCCATAATGAGGTCTATAGTTCATAATCCAACAGTGGGCACCGACAAGGGAGGCAGAGAGATAAGGAGAGAGAGAAATAAGAAGGAGGAAAAAAAAAACTAAAATAGAAAAACAGACTGATGGGAGGGGTTCAAAGTGAGAGATGTAGAAAAAAAGGGAGATGAAACGGAAAAAGAGCAAAGAGGACGCAAAGAGAAAGGCGAGGGAAACGAAGAGCAATGTCTGAACATGGACACAGAGAAGGGACATCTACTTTTTTTCTCCCATATCCGTCTTTCACTGTCAACTAACTCCTTTCTTCCACTCCTCTTTCTGGTTGTGCTCGTCTGTCTGACTCTTTCATGCCCTCCGACTCTCCCTTGTTTTCTTTGTGTGTGTGCGTGCGCGCGTGCGTGCGTGTGTGTGCCAGCAAGTCACATGGAGTGTTATCAGGGTGTCAGGCACAGAGCTGTCACACATTGACAGCCCGCCCACCCCTCTCTAGCGCTCTCACACAGACCCAGAGTGTACTTGACTGGGCCTCAGACAGACCCCAGCATGGGCTCACTGCAGACACAGCTTTTCCCTTAAAGGGACAGGCCGCGGCATTACATCACATCTGGAATTCACAATGAGCCGGAGACATTTAGGCTTCTCTGTTCTAAGCTGACAATGGCGATATAATCTCCCGCAGCAGATGCACCGTCTCCAAAGCCATGCGAGTCCAGGCTCAGACCGGACCTACTGTCTGTCACAGCATGAGCCCGCCTCTATCCTCAGGAAGCAGGAAGGAAGATTAACGTTTAGTCAAAATATTCACGGATTTCTACTTATTTTACCATCTTGGCTGATTAGAACTAGACACTGGTTCCCTAGTCGCAAAGTCAATGGGTTTTCTCCAAAATGTGACTAAAGTGGCTTAAAATAAAAGTCTAAAGTTCAGAAAGTCAGAGCAACTCCGTAAGTGACCAAAGGATAGATTAAATCTATCCACTGTGTGTGTGTGTGTGTGTGTGTGTGCGTGCCTACCTCTTTTCCGGTGAGGACGTGTCGTGCCAGCTTGACCTTGGCGAAGTTGCCTTTGCCGATGGTTTTTAGCAACCGATAGTTACCAATGTGCGGCTGGTCATCTGATGTGGTCGTGGCAACGGAGTTCCGACATCGCGGCATGCTGGAGCGACCAGACGACTTGGTCTCCTGAGGAGAGAGAGGAGTCAATACGTGAGCGTCGGAGCACACGAGGGCTGGAAAGTGAGCGGTTTCTCCTTTGTCAAACCCTTATCCGCCCTCACAAGCGTTGACTATCCTGCGATTAAATGTCCCATCGATACAGACATTTATCTCTTAGGGTCGTAGGGAGTTTCAATCATCCACATAAGTGGTACGACATCACCAAAAAACTGAAAAATATGCTTCAAAAGAAAATGAGGATGGGTAACTCTATACCACCTCATCAACACGGCCTCTTAGAGAGACAACGCCTTTAAAATATAACATAATGTGCCAATATATCTTTAAAGCATAAGGTCTGAGGTTCGGTTTTGTTATTGATACTACTATTATTAATACTCCTAATCGGTTCTTCAATATATTGTTTGTATTCAGAACAGGATTAGAACTGATTAATATTTTAAATACAACCAAATGCTGTTTGTAGAGCAGCAACAGTAATGTTTACAACAGCAAAGTCACCATATAAACTCACTAATGTCTCAATGAAAACAGTCAGACTATTTTTAGAAACCGTTAAGGAGAAAGACATCAGTCAGTCTCATCCTGCCCTCCCTCTGCTGAGGTGATTCGCTGCCTGCTGGTACGAGGAGGAGGGGCTTCCTTATTGAACAGATGTATTGATTACGTATGAGAGACTGCAGCATCATCATAAACTACATCGAAACATTAAAGAGGATCTATAAAAGAACCGGTAACTGTGGAGCTCATCAATAATACAGAATATGATCATTTAGACCTGAAGCCTGTAATATTTGGGTATGAGCACATGCCAGTGAGAGCCACTACCCAAACACCGAAGCAGTTTCATAACAACGGCTCTCTTTTGTCGAGTCAAACTCAGCTTGGTCTTGAGTTTCCTATAGTTACTGCTTCACTATGGGTAATGTTTTACAATATTCATCACTTGGTAAGATATTGGTATCGGGCTTCAAGAAATAATACTGTAACCCTAGTTCATTCACTGTATCCGTGTGACTTTACTTTGAGCCACCAAGGCCAGAAGTTATTTTAATAATCTCTTTATATGGTCGTGAGGAGTAAAATTGCTTCCGTTCATCTTGCAGCAGACAGTAGGTCTTTCGAGTCACACACACACACCCACAAAAAGAAAACAAAACAAAACCTTGCTGTGCTGGCAAGTTTTGCATGGTTGGCAACTGCGATTGGGTTTCATCTCCAGGAACTCTGTGTGTGTGCGTGTGTGTGTGTGTGTGTGTGTATGTATGTGTGTGTGTGTGTGTGTGAGATCTAAGTAGACAGGTGACGGGGATCAGGGTCAGCGGAGAGGACGGCTGGCTCCAGGGTGACGAGAAGCAAACACACACACGGGCTGCGACACCAACACACAGATACAAGAATACACACGGCGGTACAAACCACACACACACCTCTTGGAGATCTGACACCGATGAAATTCACACCGCTGGTGCGGCGCGAAGAGGTTCACACCAATCATCCCTTTCTCTTGTTCTCATGTAATTCACCTAATTATCACTCTCCAGCTTGAACAAATTAGAGGCCGGCACTGTGTCCCAAATAACCGACAGACCACCATTTTTTATCAACATCTTCCTCCCGCCGTTAACATATCTCAGCCACGGGAAGACAGGATACCGTGATCATTGTGTTTGTGTGTTTCTTGCTCCAGATGGTACGATCTAACGTCTGTGTCTGTCCCCCCCCCCCCCCCGACACACATCCTCATGCTGACAGTGCAGACCTGCACAAAGTGTAATAGGCCAGATTAAGCTGTAACAAAAGCGGGGGACCTGGGATTAAAAACAAATGACAGTTACATCAAACCCGGAGGACACGGGAAGGTCCTTATGTGGCCCCGCGTGGGGGGGAAGCTAATCATTTGTATTTTTGGATCATGTGGGAGAGCGGGAAAGGAACAATATGTCAGATGTGGACACTTTTCAAGACAATGAGACCCAATCGGACCACACAGAGCCGAACTCTTGGAGGTGATAAGATATCCTATTTGGTTTGTTTTGATGGAATTGAAACGGTGTGGGAGAAGATATGCAAGTAACGCAATTTACACATGAAAAGCCAGAATACAAAAGTTTAAATAAAGTATTTAAATATATATAGTATACCGAGAGAATGTGACACTAAGACTGCATTACATAAATTAACGTGTACATATGTGCGTGACCAAGACTTGAAACAGGGAAGGTCTGAAAGGAAAGAACTTGTGGATAAAAGGTCATGACGTGTAGCTATGCGTCCTTATTTTCACAACCATTTTAAGTTACAGTCGCACCAAAGTGGAGCTGACACAAAGTAGCCTCCAGAATTCTAAAAGAAGTCCGTTTCTACTGCTGGACAAATGCTTTGATACACTTGGAGACGCCGGTGTTGAAAAGTGACTTCCTGCTCTGCATGTAAATATGTCTGACTTCCTGTCGAACCTGATTTCTCAGAGTTAACTGGTTTCTAGCAGGCTGACCGACAGGTGAAGCCATCAGCAAAGAGCCTAAAAACATCTGAAGCACTCTGTGTTTTGGGTTTGTGCTGATATTTGGGAGGCAAATGTATTTTACAACATTAGCTACGAGTTAGGCAACTTTTCAGAGTTATGTTCTGAACACAGAATATAAACAAACGATTAAACTATGATGTATTATTAAGCTGTATACAGCCTGATTAACAAGAGAGTTAAAGTCAGGCCAACCGTAGATGTATCATTTGAAATGGGCCAGTCTGTACCAACTCAGTGTTACTGTACGACTGAGATGAAGGTGAGAAGAAGTCTTCCGTTAACTAGAGCTTAAATCGATCCAACCAGTCAGCAGGCCTAACTTTATACGTAGTCGTGTACAGGGACCATCGGTCAAAGTAAAGTTGAAATAAATTCAAGCATTTTCCTCAGACTTCTTTCCTTCTTCAACCCTGTGGTCTTCCTTCTCTCCTATCCTCTTTCATGTCAGACTATTTCCGTCTTCTGATTCTTCCTTTATTTTTGGGCAGCTGCAAGCAAGGCAAAGCCCCCCCCCCCCCCCAGCATATCCAGCTCCCCTCAGCTATAAATATAGATGTGTTGGAGGACAACAAGTGACATCATTGTTTTGTTCTCACATTACTGGTGTGTGTGAATACTAACTTGAGACTACACAGTGTAGAAAAGGAGTAGAGGATGTTCATTGGAGCCCAAAGATACATACATGTCAACGATCACATGACCACTTCAAAATCGGGGGGGCAGTGAGCAAAGCTGCGCAAAAGTAGCAAAGAAGTTTGGCCGTGTGCAACGGCACCTCAATTATTAACCTGCCAGTAAAACTGATACACGTGTTCATGGATTGTATTTGTTAAACATCTTTGCAAGTTTATCAGTCCAGTACATAGTGTAGAGCTGGTTCCATGTTTAATATTAAAAATAAAGATTATAATCTACAAAACATTCCTGGCCAACACATAAATCAGCTGCCTTCTTTGTACGCTTATTTAAAAATGACAAGAAACAAGTCTTATATCTGATGTGATTCTAATTTTACAGTTTACAGAATTGACTGTTTACATACTTTTTTCAGCTCAGTTTTTGATTTATTTCCCATTTCCGTGCCGCATTTGTTTCAACCACAACCATCATTCAACCCGAGTTCACCGGCTACCGTGTGATGCCCGTCAGACTTCATCGTGTGGAGAGACCATTAGTAGTAGTGTTTATATCCGGCCCAAAAATTCAGACCCCCTCCCAACACACACACACACACACACACACACACACACACACACACACACAAAGTGAAAACTCGCCAACAAGATGTTCACAGCTGAGAGCCATTTACTGCCACACTGCAAACACAAGCATGTGTATATGAGCGCGCGTGCGTGCGCGCGCACACACACACACACACACACACACACACAAAAATGTCGTCAAAGGAGAGAGGAGCTTAAAAACACACTTTGGAAAATGAACATGACAAACCGGGCTAAGCTGAAACAA